>NW_010181529.1:216-68873 GCF_000695765.1 Mesitornis unicolor
GGCCCTGCTATGGCCCAGTGTCCACTCACAGCCCTTGGCTAAAGGTACACGATGCACCCTTTTAAAATAAACATTTATTTTCCATGTCTTATTTTCATATTGGAAACCAATTTCAGTTCCCAGAAAAATGTGTTTGCAGAGCGCAGCAAACATTTTTGTGTTTCAGGTGGTGAAACTGTTGAGCACTTGGTAGGTTCCCCACAGCCGCCTCACTGGAGCACCCATGACAGCATCTCCCCAAAACAAGCGCTGCAGCACGAGATTATGTCTGGGGTGGCCTGATTCTACTGAGCAGGCCCTTATTTTCCAGGACTGTTTGCAGACCAAGGTGTTTTGAAGTTTCATTGTTATGAAACTGTTTTGTTCACAAGGGAACAGCTGCTTTGTTTTGAACACAGTGGTCTTCATTTTAGAACAATTTTATAAAAGAAGTTATTCAATTTACAGGAAAAAAAGTGGCATGCAGAAGTGTAACTAATGCTGTTTCCATCCCCAAAACGAGGTTACTACCAAAGTAAGAATCCTTGCCTTCCTCCAGAGGAAAATGCAGTAAAATTTAAAATGTAGTCTAAAAATAGTCATGGACCAAGAAGCCAAGGTTTGTTTCTTTTCTTTTAGAAACACTTAAAAATAAATATATAAAATACTGTATTATTTTAATAATTATCATTCTACATCCTGAAAGGGGACATGAAAAAAATCAGGCTTTCCTTAAAATACAGGAGGTAAAAATGTGGCATAAAATGTAACATAACTACAGGTGGCCTGCACCTGGATGAATGGAAAATATTAGGTTTAGCTGCTTGGCTTCCTACAGAAGCTATAATAAACCATGCTCAGCTGAATGAAATTAGCAAATGCATTTAAAAGGAACAGTCTCTCACAGCACACCTGACCAAAAAAATATAAATCAACAGACTCATCTATAAAAAATGTGGGTTAGCGTGAATACCGAATGGTTTGTTGCAGGTTTACCAGAGTCATTAGAGCAATCCCTTACTCCTTGAACATCGTTAGAATTCTGTCCCTTGCCAATCTAGTCTAACAGGCACAGCTCTCTGAAGATGAACTTTTAGTAATTTACTTTTCCAGATTTTAATTTTTGGAAGTATCATCAGCCTTCAGCAGATTTAATATTTTAAAGCAGACTGATATTCTCTCATTTTGAATAGACAATCTTGTAAATTCTGCAGTTTTGGTAAATTCTGGAGTAGGAGGTAACACTCTAAGAAGGTGTCCAACAAGCTGGGCTTGGTCCAGTGCTATTCTTGATAGTTGATTAAGGTCTCCGTGATCCAATAAAGTAAGATGAGTTACTGATATAAGCTGTAAAATGTGCTTACTAAGTTGTCTGACATGAATCAACTTCTCTGCCCAAAAATTCACTTCCCCTTTATCAAAGAGGTAATCATCTTCTTCCTTAACAAGAAGAAAAAACAACAGTCATTAAAAAATTACTTACGGTCTTGATAACAATGAGAAAATCATAAAAGATATGAACAAAGATATATAGAGAAATAATGACAATAAAGGCTGTTACAGAACAGCTTCTTCATAGCAAAAAAAAAAGGTAAAAATTCATATGCATAATTTCTCAAAGGTTTGGAAAAAGACAATTAAAAAGTTTCCTACTTTGCCAGAGAAATTTTACCTTCAAAAATCAGGCAATTATGGTATAGCTTTTGGGACACAGTGGAAGTAAATAGTGGCCCTAATCCTTAACATGTGCTTGCTTTCCCCTGTGAAACTGTCTTACATTTCACAGAGACCTCTCTGTAACCAGTATGGTAATTTGCTGTATCATGGAGCTTTTTGAGTGGATTAAATGAAAAAGGAAAAATTTATCAGTCAGTGAAACATCAGAAAGGCATACCTAAACCTCAGGCTTAAGAAAAGATTCATAATGTATTTTATGGGTCATATTAATTGTCAACAAACTTAAAGATGTAGCTGCCTCTGCTCCTTCCGGTTTACCTTCCAGCATTATTTTGATTTTTACAGTCTTTCAAGACAAAGAGACCGTTAGGTTTTACAGAACCAGGGTGGCATAGTTTTTCTTTACATAAATAATCCTTCTGAAGACAACGGCTGATGTGAGCAAGGCTGTTTCATGTGCTATACTGAACCAGTCATGTGGAAGGTGGCACAAAGTTACCAAATATTTAAGTGACATCTCTGGAAAAGCCAGCAGTCAGGAGAACACTGCTCTTCAATGCCACATGTGCCTGGCACCCACAGCAACAGTTTAAATTCAAGGCAAACTACCATCTGCAATGATACTGAATGCAATTAATTCCAGCCTCAAAGTGTTTTGGTCAACAGTGATTAGTTAAGTAACTCTTGATTTATTTTAGTGTTTGCTTGTTGGTCTTTTTAATTCTATGTGGATATTGCCAGGAAACAGCCATCGAGCTGTCCATGTGAGTTTTCTTTTTACACTGTAAATCAACTAATACTGAAGTAGTGATCATCAGGCCTCATCAGATGAGATATTTCATTCTATTCCTACCCCAAGACTGCAGAAATGTCATGATCCCACTTGTGAGATAGAAACTGGTTGTTAAGTTACCGCGGCTGAAGCCTCCGAGTCTCTTTTCAGGTCGCCGTCTCCCAGCAGCCACTCCAGGAGGACCGGTACACCCCCACACAGCTCCCCCCAGCACTGCAGCAGCTCACACACTATGCCAAATGCTAAATCCAAGGCCATTGGAGCATTCACTATCCTAAGAGAAAACTCTGTTGAGAGAAAATATACATAACAATGTATAGCACAACCATAAACATTTTCAAATAAAATCAGGACAAACACAAACACATTTAGAATGATGAATTATACTGCAAGTAAGTGAGATGAATATTTATTTCTGTGACACTTGGGGCTTCTTCTCAATTCCAAAATCATATACAGGAAGTAACTGAAAATGCTTGATGCTTAATACATTTTTTTTCCTGCCCATGCAGTGACACTCATTAATTTGGGTTTAAATATACAAAGATGTCTGTTAGAAATATCTCCAGAGACAGTCCTGACACTATTACATGGTGACTATTTTTGCAAAAGTGCAGCTATGCCTTAAATCTGATTAGATGCTTCAGTGGAACTCAAAATCTGCAGCACATTATATGTTTTTAAAGGGTTGGGACAGAAAAAGAATCATTATTTCATGTGCAATCTCTTTAAATACAGTAAGATATACATATATATACATGCACACATATGTAAGAGAGATCAAGCATGCAAGACAGGCTTAGGGATGTTAAAGGAGGGAGAGACAGACACTGTTTATGATACCATCACAGAGCTCTATTTATGCAGGTTTCTGTAATGCCAGAACCATACTCAAAGCCATCACCCACACCATATTTCTTCCCTAAACTTTCCCACTGCTCCCATTTGGGCAGATGCTGTTTTAACTGTGTGGCTCCTAGGGCTGCCATCAATAGCAGAGGACATAAAAATGCCAGAAGCCTCGTTTGCAGAAGAACTCCAGCAACTGCATTCACAGGAATGAGGTTCACCACTGGCAGCATTAATGCAATCTTTCTTTTTTTTTTTTTAATGGGGATGCGGGAAGAGGACTGGGGGAAAGCTGATGAACAAGCCCCGGTAAAATCCCTATTACTGTAAAATGGATTTTAGCAAGATTCATCCTTGTCCACAGTCATCAGCAAAAGAAAACTGTTCACTGAATGGTTTGTCTTCCAAGTAGTGGTATCATATGGACACATGATTCTTGAAGGCTGTCTTTTGCAAGTTGAAAACAGCAGAGTCAGAATTATTTGGAAAAATCAATACAGACCAGCAAGGTAGATCTTACTTTTGTGAGTGTGTTTAAGTGTTTCCCATGAAGGAAAATGATAATTGCCATGGAAGAGGCATAGCAGTGCAGTCGAGATCTGTCCCTCACAACCTACATTCACAGCCATGGCATGGACCTCCATCCCGAAACACCTCCCGAGGCCTCATGGCAACCACGTATTTTCTAGAGTATGCTGGCATAGAAATGTACAGTAAATCACCAGGACTAGGGAAATAGGCGTGCCAGTGAACAAGGGAGTGCAGGAAACAGCTAAAGGCAAACCAGACCAACACAAAGACGGATACATTGTATTTGACAGACCAAGCAAGGTACCTAGGACATCGGGGAGGATGAATTAGGATTTGAGACTACGAGAACAAAGGATCGTAATAAGGAAGGGAGTGAAGGAGAAAGAACAGATGGTGCCTTCTTTATCTTGGAGTTAGATGAGGGTAAATGGAAATCTCCTTCAACGAGCAACAGGAAGGCAGGCAGTCAATCTCTTGGTGACACTAATAACGTTACATACGCGGTTTGTCTCTGTTAGTAACATCAAATGTTCAAATCTGTTTTCTTCATGTCAAGACTTATCACTGTATCAGGACATCCCTCAGCTTTGTCCATGAAAGAGAGCTTGCAGGGGTGCAGTGAAACGTTCCCACACCATTTCTTTTAGGTATTGGGGGTTTTAGGTATTGTTTTTGCTGACATTTCTTTCCAGGACTGTTTTCTTTTTTTTTTTAAAGAACTTGCTTTCTCTGTTGCTGTGCCCTACTTTGTCCCAGTCTGAAGAACAGGTACAATGTCCTCTATGCTTTGATTTGCTTAGGCTCAGGTAGAAAACACAGTTTCATTCAAGTGCCATGGGGCCCTTTACTGCTCAGAAATACTGGTACTGGCAATCCTCAGAGCTGGAAGAACAGACAGAGAATATGGGATTCTGAGCCTGAAACAAACATCCCAGTTACGAACACTTACGAAACACATTTTAAACTCGGTTCTTTTGAATTCTGCTGATCCTTTAGAGTTTTATGGATGACTACTGAATGCCTGTGATTGTCAATATTTATATAACGTCTCTTGCTTGTGTCATTTTATTTCTATGTGAATATTTAGAAAATTAAGTGACGCTGGGAACTAAAACCCAAACATGTTATTTCCCACTGCTGTCTTTTTTTAGCTGTTTCTTCAGTGGACTGATAATAGATACAACTGCAGACATGTAAAATACTGCCATTTTCTGAGGGCTTTTTTTTCCTTTTAAGATTTAGACTCCTTAAGTATAACATGGGCATGCTCTCCTTGTGGATGAGAACACTGGACTATGGAGAAATGCACCAAAACATATACTGGGACCTCTAAATTCTGTTATTACGCGAACATGCTGAAAACTACCAAGAGGTAGCAAAACAAGTAATGCTGAGGTACTACTTAGCCTGGACTTGCTTGCTAGCAGTTTTTCGACAGCGTGACACAGAAGAAATGGCTGTTTTGTGGTCACATAGCACAGCAATCTTGTAGGGAACCCTTGTGTCACAACAGAGGAAATAGTAAGTTGGTTTGGTTTTTCTTCCCAAAGAAGAGGAGGTCTAACACACAGGGAAAACACAAAGACCCTGAACACAGCACCAAGCCAAAAGATGCTGACCTCCTTTCTGTGAACTGCAGAGAGCATTTAACTGATCAACCAAATTCACGTATCAGTTCTGATGTTGAGACCAGAGAAAAACAAAGCAACACTACTTTGATAATGCTGAAATTTAGGCTTCAAGAATTTCGGTAAGCACCTGCCTACCTTGCGTTATGTGGGGGAGAAGCCACCACAGGGGCCCCCTGGTACTGGAGGTGTTGACAGAGATTCAACAACACATCAAGCTCTGGCAGATTAAGAACTTTTGCTCCCCCCACCCCATCCCATCCCGTCCCATCCCATCCCTCTACTGCAGAGCATCAGGAATGGCTCCATGGTTTCCAAATTTCTTGAGCTGCCATTGCTTACAGAGCACGCTGACATTAACTGACTTTGATACCAGTTCACACAAATACTTGATGCTAGAATAGTTCAGGATCCGATATATTTCAATTCCCTAAGCTTGGAGTGCTGAAGTTATACAGGTAAGTAAGAGCAAGCAAAGTTACATACAAACCCATGATTTAATAGGTAAAAAATGCTTTCAGAGGGGAAAATATTCCATTGCTTTGATGCCCTCAGCTCTAAAGTAACAGCAATGGATGCAGTAAGCAGGTACAGGATATTTTAAGATACCCGCAAGGTATTTGTCTTCTAAAAATAAACGTACGTGTATTCACTGATGTATTAACTGCTTACAAGAACTGCTCTTCACATCATTACGAAACAGGGCTGATTTTCAAGAAGCCACGTATTGCACACGGTGCTGTGTTCATGACTCATCCTATGACTTCAGAAAGTGGTCTGAGCAAGCTGGAAGCTCACCAGGGGCAATAAAGTCTGATGGTTCTCCTCTCCTCACAGCTCCTCTGGCTGCAGGCTCCTGATGCTTCCCTCCAGCCAGTTCAGGTACTCTGCTGATCCCCATGTAAATTAACGCTCAGAATAGCAGAAGATGAATTTGGCACGCAACTCGGCGTGTGAGTTCTTCTGCTGGGCTGGCAGGCTGGACTGGTTACCCCACAGCCAGAACTGGTACAGCTGGGAGCCAGGGAAGGGAAGATCACAGGGCAGCGCGGGCAAGGAAAGAGGCCAAAGGGCGAGCGGGACCTCCCCGCTCAGCAAGCTGTTAGTTCAGGTCAGCTACAATCTGAAACTTCCCCATGAGAGTCATGTAAACAACATACTAAGAGAGATGATTCAAATGACTATTAATAGCCTTTCATAATGGAAGTAACTATTTAAAGTAACTGAATAAAAAATTTCAAATCACAGATTTCTAGAAGCTGCTCACAGCTGATTACTGCCACAGGAACTAAACCAGCGGAAACTGAACCTGAAGACGTAGCTATTACCAAACACTGAAAATACAGTAGTGCTCCTACCACAACAGTTCTACAGACTATCAAAACTGTGTTAAAATTACCAGTTTTTTAAATTCTAAAGCATGTATATGCTCCAACAGGCAAAAAACATCACAAGCAAGATAAGCATCTTACTAAATTAGCCACTACAGGGCCTGAATTAAAAAAATTCTCTATGCCTTAAACAAGTAGTTACAAGCAGAAGAATTACTACTACTCCTTGAAATGAAAAACAAAAGATAAGAATCAGGTACTACATGCTTTTTTCATTTTAAGGAACTGAATTTTCATAAAGGGAAAGGGGTTAAGTACTGCAGTGTTTTAGTCTTTGTGAATCCACCCACATAAAAATTAGACCTCCCACACACACATTCATATACTCCAAAAGCTTTGATCATGCCAGATGTAAATATTTCTTCTAGTAGCCTATTACGTGCCTTCCAACTATACAATTGTTCTCTGTTAAAGCCTCAGTGATATTATGGGGAACTGTAAGGATGTATTAAGAGCATGTACACAGATTTGAAGGACAACCATGGTAAAATATAGTCAAAATAGAAAAGCTGAACATATTCCTTGCCTAACAAAGCATTTTGTAATTGGTTTTATGCTGGAAATTGTTAAACAAAGTTAATTTTAGATCAAAGCGTAATGCAGTTTTTGTAAATGTATACTGTGTTCAAAACAGAGAGAGAAGTAAAACTGCAAGGAAGCTTACTGAAACAGAAAGCCTCACAAAAGCGTCTCAGCAGCAAGGATGTTTTCAAGGAAAACATAGAGGGCAAGATCTCCAACTGAAATTACAGAAAGTATTTTAGGTCGACCAGGTATGCTCTAAATTGGTATAGTATTTTTCACCTTTTTTTTTTTTTTTGCACCATGTGCTGCCTACCAAGGTATAAACATGACTACATCACTAGCAATACAGTACCTCATAACACCCTAGTAAAATACAGTAGTATTCTTGCTTCAGAGGCAAGCATGGACATTTAAATCAACAAAGCTCACTGAATGACTGCTTGACAAAACTGGAGATTTACCTCAGGTTTTCTGGTACATCACCTTAACAAGATGATGAACATCAAACAAAAGATGAGGTTTCCATCCAAATGATGGCAGATTTAGCATCACAGTCACTAATACCTCTAATATTAGATTTGCAAATGGGAAATTTCACCTATTGAATCACTAATCACTTTTTGTTGCACTGAAGGTTTTCTTCTTTTTGCTGTTAAGTAATAATCAAGTTTTCCCGTATTCTTGACATATCAAATATAAGAGAAATAGCATTGCTGTAGATATGTTTTTTACTTTAATTGTTGTGTTTATGTATGCACAGGCTTCACAAAATTTAAAAAGCCTTCAAATTTAAAAAAAAAAGAAAAAAAATCCCACTGGCCCAACTCAAGAGTTACATAAGCTGGCAAATAACATGAAGTTAGAAACTGAACTTCTTACGTTGAAATAACCTGCTTATATGTCCTACTTTGAGCTAGACAGGAATTGTGCAACTCCACAGCAAGGCAACATACAGTTGTCTTGCCACCAGAAAAACAACAGGACAGGAGGAAAGCAGCAGCAGCAAATAGAAAGTAAAGGGGTGTTCATACCCACTCAGTCTCCACAAATAATGCTACAGTGCTATCACCTGTCTGGACACTAAGATTAAAAGAGAACAACTGAGAAGTAAAACAACAAATAAAAAGGAAAATGCAAAAATGTAAGTGTTGCATCCAGATAGTTGGCAGATGGCTCTCGAAAGGGTGCTTATTCATTGCACTGTGTCAATTTGAGTTACAAACATCAAACTTTCCACTTTTAAAAATGACCATTTATGTAAAATCTAATATATAAGCAGATTCCTTTTTATAGTGTTTCATAAAATCAAAGGCAATTAGATCACTTCTATCCTCTCGAGAAATATCATTCCCTAGATGACGTACAACTACTTCATCTGTTTTCCATTTTCCTGCCCGCGTCTGTTTTATAGCCGTGCTTTTGCAGGATGACTTTAAAAAAGGCCCTTCCTGACATCATGCAGCACGATGTCAAAACACAACACTATTACAAAACAAACTAATCAAAACTAATTTCTTAATAGTTGCAGTCTCCAAGCAGAGTGGCAGCAATGCTGCGCTCAGCTTTGACTTTGATTATAAACAGATCTGAGTTAATAACATGTCTGATTATGACGGAAACTCACAGCTCAGGACCAAGCAGAAAATTAAAGTTCCTTCTTGAACAAAAAAGCACACACATATCATCATCTTTTCAAACCCTTCTTTGGAATGGGAACAGAATAGTATTTTTTAACTCTGAAACTGTATTTTTTTTCTTCTTTATATATATATATATACACACACACACACACACACACACATATGCATACATAAGCTTTTCCCATGCAAGCCTTGCCTCCTGTACCCAAAGGGTTTTATTACAAAGCAACCACAGCTCACAGATCTGTCAGAGGAAATGAACATTTGGACTTTACCACTTGCATTACCGCTTTTGCAGAACCTCCCCCCCAGAGCCATGTTCTAATTTAAACAGCAGAAAAACAATACCCCTTGCATAAACCCACAGAATACATGCTTTTCCTTTCGAAAAGATAAAAAATAGTACTATTCAGCTAAATGTTTAGAACACTGCCAATGAGAATGTATTTTTTTAAAACTGAAATTATGTATTTACTGGGGCAAAAAAAATATATACCCACAATTTCAAATTAATATCCCCAGGACTAAATATATGACTGAAGGCTCTTGTTATTGGCATGTTCCAATAAGGAACATTTTGCTTAGCACTGATGAGGATTGCTGAGTGTGAATGAGATGTGTGTTACAGCTCTGCTGTAACAGAAACACAGGAGACCAATTTATCTCTGTAACATAGCTGGAATTTTAGAATAACATCTGGACAATGGTGGAGAAAGGTTTGTTTTTTAAAGAATAAAAGAATAAGGAAAGGGCAGGTAATCAATATAGAAGACTGTATGCAAAAGTCTTCTACCCACAATACTTGAAAACCAATATAATTTGGGCAGAACACTGAAGTATGTAAAAGCTTTTCTTAAAGCAATAATAAGGGCAGGCTTTCCTTCATCACTATGGAGCCCCAGCCATGACCATCACAGCTTGCTTAAGGAGCCTAGCAAGGTCTGTAAGCTGCTGTCCTGTTCACTCACTTGCAATTAAAATGGTGCTAAGATAAAACCATTTAATAGATTAGTCACATGAACACTCCATTTAAGTTTTACCACTTTCAGACTCCAGCACTGAGCATGTACCATTATTCTTCACGTATTCTTTCTTAATTTTCAAGAGTATAACAACTCTTACAAATGGTGCCACTGTGTAATTAATGGAGCTAAATGAAGCGCTGTCTGTCCATAAATAATCTGTAGCCAGGTGTTTGATGGATGAGCCGATTCTAATTCAGGCCATTCACTTTCACCTTTGATTAGTTGCATTGTATTCTACAAAACAAACGGTTCATTCATCCACGTAATGACCTAACGTTGTGTAAGTGGCTTGAGAACAACTTGTAAGGTGTCGAAATAAATTTGGGAACACAAAGCAAAACATCACAGTGATTACACATTCTTATATAATGTAATTCTTTAAAAAGAAGTAATATAAAGTTCTCACTACAAAAGCCACTGATTTTAACAAGTATCATACACACCAATAAATCTTGCTAAGACAGTTATGAGTTTCAATGCAGTAGTTTTCTCCTTTTTCTTTAATTAAACCAAGTTATCTGAATTAGTAAGAGTATGTTGGTGGAATTTTTGGCAAGATACAAATACAGCCATAAAAAAAAGCTATGTATTTCTACACGAGTACTGATGCAACACTGTACTTCATTTCTTTGGTGCTAAACCCCTTGTTCTAGATGCTTGCTTGTTGCAGCTGGTGACAACTGCTAAGCAAACTCTTCATTTTTGAATTACTGGAACTTAGGGTAATTTTGAATTACTGGAAAATTTTCTAATAAACATATTAAAAAAAAGAGAATTACTCCAGACCACTTAGGTTACATATGCTTTGGTCTTGTTCTACATTTTCTCTTGGCCACTAGTTTACATTAGTTTGTCTTATCCTTCTTCCAGCAGTTCTGCTCTAAAGGGTGGGACAATACAGAGCTGCAGATTCCTGCAAGCTGTGGCTACTGAAGATGGCCGAGTAGAGAAGACACTTGCTATTTTACTGCAAAACATCTGATCCAGGTGTATGTGACACTTACTGAATGCAGGTATTTTTGAGCAGAATAGCAAAAAGCAACCTGGGAACCTCAGCAACTCAGTCTTCATATCTGTTCTGATACCTTATAACCAAATAGTATGGGGAGACAGTTTTTAAGATTATTTCATTTTTCTCTTTGTTTCATATAACTTATTAGAAAAGGGTGACGTTTGAAATGAAGTGACTATGAAATTGTTCTTACGGAAAGTGCCATAAATCTTTTGTATAATAATTTATGTCAAAAAGGTTCATTACATATTCTCAACTTCTTTACTGGTCAATTTGCTAATCCTATTTTCTCGGCATGTAAGAGCATACACTTAAAGAGCAAAACCTCTCAGAAGGTGTTCACTGTAGAAACATTTGATGAAAAAAAAGCCCCTTACATCAAAAGCTTCCAGATAGGCAACATCTGAATAAGACAGACAAGGAGATGAAATTTGTGTGTAAAGAAAGGCTCACATTATTTTTATCTTTTTGCTGACATACGTAAACAATGCCATAAAAATACTAAGTTTGCAAACACATGGTAATGTTAGAAACTACCAGGACCACAAAACATTCACACATTAGTAAAAAATGACCAGGAGGATAGTAATTTTTTTCTTTCCTTGGCAAGATCCAAATGCTTTTCAATGCCTGTTGCAAGCTGCTTTCGATGCAGCGTAGCATGATTTGTTACACGGTTTTCTGACATTCCAGTGAAAAATGTCAGCCTGACTCTCAGGCTGTGGGTTTAGACAGGCAGCTGCTACCAGGGAACTCCTATTCAACAGTTCAGTGATTACAGATCACTTAGGGGCACGTGATCACTGCAGATCACTTCTCCTACAGCTGCCTAACAGATAAATTAAGCATAGCCACAGGTATCAATCCTGAATGGAATATATCTATATGAGAAAAATTTTTCAAGAGCATTTTCAGTCCATGAGACAACCATTTGCTCATCACAGTGGGAAGAAGATGGACCCATGATCTTACTTGACAGTGAGCTGGTTTCTGGACTTTTCTTTCAGGAATAGCCTGAAATGAGATGAAGCATATTCCTCTACTACCAAAAATTTTGGTCAACATAAAGGCTTGCCGATCCTAATCACTCTAGTGTGGCTGAGGCATTTCTAGTATTAGGACTTGATGTTTCTTCCCAAGATGATGTTCACATTTCACCTGAGAGGAAGAAACTCACCTCTTCTTTCTTTCACGCAGCTCTTGCCTCCTAGGTGACTTCAGGATTCTGCAGCTTCAGTGACACTAGGCATTTTCTTTTACATGGGCAGGTCCACACCTCTTTGGAGATTTTTTTGGCTTATTTTTCTCTCTTACTGAAATACCTGAGGTTCAGGCATTTCACCGCAACTGCTGTCTAAATGCATAACAGCTAGGTCAAGACTTGACAGGAAACTTTTAGCTGTCACCAGGGCATGCTCTACCAGGGTGCAAGAGACTTGGAGGGTGTATCTCTGTCCCAGACATCTGTGGGGTGGCTACCTGCAACTTCATCTGCATCTTCATCAGACACTACCATTCTGCAGGCCTTGGCGTGCTCAGGTGGATCAGTAAACCATAACATGATTTGTATGAATTACTTTGAGGCCTTCTTCCAACTAAATTTATAGGAGGAATAAGAGCTGCTTAGTCTTGCATGTAATGTGAACATACACACAGACTCTTTGACTGCTGAATATTGTTCAATCAGTGATTAGAGCTCTTCAATGGAAAGTCCAACATAGATACCAATATACTTGTCTAATACATATTTCGCATTTGTCTTTTCTATTTCAGTTTAGTCCTTTGAGAAATTGGTTTGTGTTTCTTCAACTGAGAAGGAACTAAGATAGTGCTGTGAGTGCTCTCCCCAGAATACTGATGTGCTGAATGTAAGTGCTCCTTGCACAAGATACCACAAAAGTGAAAACATTTGTGTCTTGCATATTAATGCAGACATTAACTACATGGCACTAGGGACTTCGCAGTCAATGGGAAGAAAACTCTCTTTGTATTCTCTCTCTTTGCATTTAATGTATTGTTTTGAACCTTATTCCAAATATTCAAAAATATTCTGAACAGGCAAGGAAGACAGAAAGGCGAAGTAACCTGTGACTCTCAGTGATTCATCATGATACGGAGTGCTTCCCAAATCATCTGTATTTGTACGATGTCCACAAAAAAAGGAAATGGTACTATCTATTCTGTAGGTAGACAGCTATGAAGATTAAAAAAACTTGACTTTAGATGTCTGACCTGAGATGTTATGACCTGTTTCACTGAGTAGTCAGCAGCCCATAATGCTTTAATATTCAAAAAGCATTTCACTCTGGCTTCAGCTGTATGTGCTCTGAACTCCTGCAAATCATGCCCCCAGGGTACTGAGCTAAGCCCTCAGCAAACCAGTGGCCTCCTTTCCAAATTCTCATTGGAGTGACTTGCTTACCTGTACAAAACAGCTCTCTGGGAGAGGCAGGGATAGAATGCAAATCACAGGAGCAATACTAAATGGCTTTGGCATGTCCCTTCTTGTGATCCTGGTCTATCAGTCTCAATTTTGCAACTGAGGGAGTACTGTTGGAGATGGTAGTTTCTTATACTGTTTGTTTCTAACTCATCATCAATGTCTTGTCTATTGAATTATAAAATAACAATTGTAAAAAAAACCCAAACAGTGATAGTGTAGCTAATCCTTGCTTCTTAAGATGCAGCACAACAAGGCTGAATTAAAGTTGTGTTTCTGCATTTTTGTATACTTGGCCTTGCAATCTTACAAATATTCCTAGGGTGGGGAGAAGTGGAGGGTGAAGATGGCAATGTATATGTGTAACTTTCCAAGTTTCAAAGAAAAAGCAACCTATACCTTACCCAAATAATATGATATTATATTGAAGCTCATGAGTCAGTGAAACAACAGAGCCACAAGGCTGACCACTCAGGCATCTGCTGCTTTAAACTAATGGAATAATAGGAAATGGTAACATCACTGGAGATGGAGGTATACCCCTAGCACTGTTCTAGCATCCTCTACCTAGTCTCAGCCATCTGACCCTGCAGTATCTCAACACAGGTCTAATTACCTTCACGAGTTAAGCTCTGGGTTTGACTCTCAGCCTCATAACTACCTTCAGTCACACTGTCTCCCAAAATGAGGAAAAGTTTCCCCTTTTATCTCCTTTGTTAGTTCTGCTTCTTCCCACTTTCTTCCTCTTTTGGACACAGCTCAGTCTCCCTCTTGCCACAACTTTCATCAAAGATCCTTCTCTTCCTCTCTGTCCTCCTCTCACAGTGGCAAGAGCAGGCCTCATCCCCTAACCAGACTGAACATCACCTCCCGTTCCCTCATTCTCAGTGGTTCAGCTTCACTCCTTCAGCAGTCCAGTGAATTTTCCTGATTTAGCTTTTTTCCCTCCCCTAACCAGAACTGATTGCTCATTCCTCTCCATTTTGCTGATGACCTACAGGCATTACTGAAAGCATGGCAGATTTCATTTCAAGTACCAAAATGCCCAGAGCTGCAGAGTCCCTCTGAGGAACCATGTTCCCAGCACAGAGCATCTTCAGTAACCATGCTGGGAACACAGATAAGTGTATATGGAGCAGAGAAATTCAAAATGCTTAATGAACACAAAAATCTTCAGATATTTTAGCTTTTGGGCTCCTTTCAGTCTCTACTGAATATATATATATAAAAATATATATATAAACGATAGCATTTTATAGTCCTATTTCTCAGCCAAATTTTTACATGTTTTACCAAAAATATCTTGCTCCAAAGCATACATGCAGGACAGTATTCAAAGAAAAGGCCTTCAACTTTTTTTTTGTAGCCTGCGTAAAGACAGCATTTTCTCCTAACTTCCTATGTAGAATCATGTCTACTGTAATAAAAACAAGTAATTAGAGTTAAAAAAAAATACAGTATGGAAAAATCTCAGTACCAACTAGTAACGATTAACACAAGTAGCTGGAAAACAGGGTTTTATAATTAAAAGTGTTAGGCAACTCTAACAACAGACCATCAACCTTCCTTATAAAAATACACAGTTCACCTAATTAATTTAATTTACAAAACAAATTATAAAGAGAAAATGGAGACAGAAAAGCAGAACGCAATACGTTTACAGAAGTGATTCAAGGTCTGTTGAAAAGGTGCAAACAACACAGAGAATGAAGTGGGAGGGCAGGAAGAGATGAAGGGAGCACTCAGTGCACAGAAAAGAATAACAGCTCTGGTATATTTTATTCGATCAGACTGGCAATTTACAAAAATAAACAACATCAAAGGGATTTTTGTCCCATTTTTTAACAAAATAAGGAAATCAGCAGACGTGCTGTTGTGTACGTGTTTCCCACCACAACTTCTGAACCAGCTGTACAATTTCAATCCAGTCTGACAAAAAGGATAAGGGAATCCAAGATATTAAGTCTTATTTCTATGAAACAAGCCAGCTGGGTAAAGAAAAGAGACCTTATTGCTGTCCTGCCTAGTGAAAAGCTGAAACTTCAGTCATCAGACAGGAGAAAATCCACTTATCAGCAAAACAAATCCATGAAAAAAACCCCACAAAACCCAAGATCCCTTCATTTTACTGCTGAAGAACTTTTTCTCCTTTTTCTTACCTTTTAAATAAAATAATGCCATTTGCAGTTACACTCCACACTGGCATATGTCTTGGACACAGACATACATACTTATTCCTGCTCCGGCAGGGGGATTGGACTAGATGATCTTTTGAGGTCCCTTCCAATCCCTAACATTCTGTGATTCTGTGATACATGTCTTTAACATCTTATTTTTCCATCCCAATGTTTCAAATGAGTTTGCTTCAGGAAAGGCCATATGGTACTTCACCTTGCAACAGACAGCAATCATTGAACCTTCACCACTAACTGTGAGATTCAGGTAAAATCCTCTAATTTGGAGAATTTGCCTTTACTCAGCAACAGCCTTCCACGGTGTCGCACAGATGATCATGCCAAAAATTAAAACACACTGCAAAAAAAGGCAACTAATGAGCAAGGGCTGCCTGTATTGCCTCTACTACTTCTATGAATTTGAAATGAAATCACTGATGTGTTCTACAGACTAGCAGAGAAAATAATTCAGCTTGTATGGAAGTATTATTTCCCCCTGAGACCCCTTTATCCTTTGCCTCTCCTTACACCCCACTGTATTTGCACCTCAAGGTCTACGCCAACCTTGCAATTAGGGCAGCATGAAGTCACTGGCAGCAAAGAATCAAGTCCACTCTACTTTGGTATATGACCTGAGAGACTATGTCCCACCTCAGTATGATCTTGCCTAATTAAACTACTCTACACAATGCATATTGCTTTAGGAAAAGGAAAGTAATGCTGGGACTTCATTTCTGAAAGAGCTTTGACTTGTTCATTAACACAGTTTATTTGATCCTACTGCTACTAGGCTTCAGAGAACATGGCACATACCTGTATTCTGACATTTCTGAGAGATGAAGGTACTCTATAATGCAACTTGGTCTTTTATCTGAATAATTTACATTTGGGGAATGGGAACAAAAGAAGACAGACATTCTGGAAATCTAATTCTTAGTTGTGCTTCTTAATGCCTGTATAGAGATTTCAGTGAGTATGAGGAAACTGAAAAAAAACCAACAACTCTATTTTTTACTGTTTGTAGCAAAAGCAGGTTAAGCTGAGCACCTGAGTGTAACAATCTATAGTCCTGAATTCTGGTATTACAATATGCAAATATACAGATTCTAGAATTAGGGAAGGTTTGGTTTTGTTTGGGTATGAACTTAGAAGAATGAGTACAGCAAGGAGAAATCTACAAAGTGTAACTGTGATCTTCAACACAAACATGAAATCAGCTTGTGTATGTCTGCACATGAGGGAAAGTAAAAGGGTAATTAACATAGTACATGAAAAAAATGAATGGGTTTTATTAGTCCTGGTAACAAGATACTGTAAAGCTAACCTTCACTGTGATCAAGCCAAGTATATAAGTTAATCAAGACCTTCACTAAAGTATTTCTGTTAACACTTTCATCTTACCAGTAGGAATTATTTATGAAACCATTTTCCACTGCTAGCATGACAAGGTGATCATTAACACAGCACAGACCATGCAAAGGAACAAAATTAAAAACATGCCAAAGTGGCATTACACTGGTACTGTAAGCAGCTGCCGTAAATAACGCTGCTTCACAAAGTGATTTCAACGGTCTTACTCTAAATCTAACAAATCAAAAGCTCTTTATAAAAAGTCTAATTCTTGAAATTTACATTTCTAGGCTTCCCAAGGATGTCTAACTTGACTTTCTCATGCATGAGAAATCAATTTGTTCAACCAAATCAGTTCTGAGTTTGCCACATAGGAGCTCAATTATATGGAACCGATTATGGGGGGTGGGGGGGGGAAGACATCGAGTTTCACACATCTTAGGTTTTCTAGTAGGAGCCTATTGTGTCGCACAACTGCTGCCCACCCCCCATCAACACACCAGGAATTAAAGCAACCAAATCAGTGGGAAGGCTATGGCTCAGGGAATTGGTCATACAATAAAAACACCTTTCATTCTAGGGTGCCACTTTGACTCTGACACAGGTAGGTCCTATCTTGGTCGTTAAAAATGCTGAGTGCTGACTTATGTGAAAACAACCTGGTGGTTTAGGTTGGTTTGCAAAGGTATTTATTTATATACTCTACCTCACTCCCACCCACACATACGCAAATGAAATTCTGTGTGCAAAAATGTGCTTGCAGAAATGTATTATCTCCTTCATTCTTGGCGAAATACCTCTCAGTGCAAAATGACATTACAAATAAACACAAATATCCTACACACGGGCCTTGAAATGGGGCACGGGACAAATATTTTGCATAGGGCTCTGCATAGGTTTTCAGTATTGTTCTTGCAGAGGAGGTACCTTATGATGCAAAGGGCAGAAGATGAGGAAATTTGCACCATTGATATCTGCTGCTGAAAGACAGACACCTTCATTCTCCACAGCTGTTGATCAGAGTTTTCCAAAAGCAAAACATTTACCAAAAAAATTTATTTCCCACAGCGTTATACATGCATTTCTTAGCATACATTTCTGTATTCTTTCTATGTATAATATAGATATTTAAACTAACATCTCATATATTTGGCTTAAATATGAACAGTTTATAAACTAAATATCTAAAGTACTGAGATAGACTTTTAAAGTTTTGCACCTTTAGGGCTATGAGATAACCAGGGTATGGAAATAATTAATCGAAAACTATTTAGTGAGCTCTCCAGCCCATCACGAGTTCAGCTGGTATCCCATTTCAGCCTTCCTAAAGAACCCCTCGTGATTATAGGTGTGCCTGTGCAGCGCTTTCCCAAATCTTTCAGATCAGAACTTCCAGAATACATTTCTCAATTGCAGTGTATGTGAAGTTGAGATTCAGGATACCAAAAACATCAGAGATGCTGGGCTATATTCATTTGGACTTCTCCACCGACATCAACCTGAGGAGGAAGGGGCGGCTGCAGTTTGTGGGTAACTGAAGCATTTTGTGCACAGTCCCAGTTCGAACAGCTCCCCGTTTCTTCCAGCTTTCAGCTGTGCCGAGTAACAAATAGTTGAAAAAATAACAGCAACTTCCATATCCTAATTTTCAATCAAGTCTAACTCCTGGGTGGATGCTAGGAGAAAGCATTCTCTCTATAGAAGGAAATTATTTTCTTTTAAATTGTACGCAACTCCCTTTCATTCTGACAGTGTTGTTCTTTCCCCTATTCCCTTTTCCCAATTCCTATTAAACAATTCTTGAAATAACAGGATTTCTTTTCTATCGTTTGTCTGTTTTACAACACAATCTAGGTTAAAAAAATACTTTTTTTAAAATAAATGTCCCCTATATCAAATTGCTTTCATCTGTAGCCATTGGTCTTTCAAAAAGAAATCTCTTGGGACACTTTTACCCTTTCATAGCAGCAGTGAAACAGAAAGAGCAGTATTAATAAAACTAGAGAACTGCAGCAACTGGTCAGCAAAGCAATACAATTTGTGCCCAGATTTCACTTCTACAGCTGAAGACAAGCTACAATGTTATTACTGCAAGTTTCACTTCAGCTTTTTCAAACCAGTAAAATCGGAGTCCATTTATTAAAATAGTACTTTTGAACCCTGGTATAACAAGAGCTGAATACAGGAGCAAAACGCCATACAGATTGCCAGGTCCTGCAGTCTACATATATCGTGGAACCTCTTTTATGTCTCTACATAAATCTGTGAAAATAATTTTTCAGAAGTTTAGATATGATGATAAAGATTAATTTTTAAAAATTATTCTTAGCATGCTCAGAATCAGCAATGCAGAATGCCAGCTACAAAAAACCCCAAAACTCAAGAACCCAAATCAACAAAAAACCACCACAACTCTTCATGACTCAGCTGTTAAATCTAGTCAACGTAGGGTGAATGATACAATTTATTTTCACCTGCCATTCCTCGACATCTTTTTCACTCTCTTGTGACGAGAGCACTTCTGTTCCAAAGGCTCTCAAAGCACCAGCTCTTCTGCGCTTCCCGCTCATTCAGAAGAAGCACAAAATAGCTCTGCTCAGGAGCCTGTGATCACCCCTTCAGTTTTTGTTTACTCCTGGAGAGGCTGATTTTGCACAGTTTACTGGCAGGACTTGGAAAACTATTTTTTCAATGAAGATAATTAACACTACTCACTTTTTCTATAATCAATCCAGGAGTAAAAAACAAGTCAATAAAAGAAACATATATGGCATTTAAAAAAAACAAACAACAACAACACAAAAATACCATAGATATCTCTCATAAATAAAGCACAATTTTTTAAAGCAAGAGAAGATCACTAGTGATGCTATTTTGCTTGTATCAAAAGGGCACACACTTGTTAAGCTAACAGGGAAAACACTTTCACAGCACGTATCAGAAAACCTGGTTTCATAAGCTTAGGAAGTTTCATAAACAACTGCGGGAGGGTGTGAATTCACCTTGGCTTCAAGTAAATGGTTCTTCATTAATATTTTACTAAGACACAAAGATCCAAGTTTAGTAGGTAAACTGTGGATAGCAAACAGCCCTCCTCTTCTCTGGCTTTGTAACTAAGAAGAACTGACATGAGAAATGCAAAGGCAGACAATATGCTCAGCGATGGGTTCCTGAGCCCCAAGGTAATTACCAAAGAGTTTTCTGAACAAAAATATTTAAGCTAGTTTTCCATCTTTGTCAGCCAACTTTTCCTCTGTACGTAGGGACGACAGCTAGACAGTACTCTAGAGCCACCATTAAACCAGGAAACAATCCTATTACAAATGCAATCTAAAAGACCTCAATAACCTCCCAATCAGATCTTCCAAAGGTTTTCCTAACAATAGGAAATATTTTTAGGGTCTAAAACTAGAATGTCAGATATAAAAGAAATACTATTACAAAGACCCAAAATATACCTATTAGCATAAAAATATGCTACGACCAGGCTACAGGTCAAATCTGCTCCTGAAACAGCCCTAAATCTATTCTAGCAGAGAAAGCAGATGAATTCATTTACACTCCCAGACCTCAATTCTTTCATCCTTGCAACTGACCTGTAATTGTTACCTTCTTAGAACTATTACAGCAGATGTAAAACCCTCAAATTATACCTTCTAGCCACAGTAAGGATTTCATAATCTCTACCACGTGTCATTTTGCTTTCTGGAACAAAGTTCTTAAAAGTAAGGTCACCATAGTCATCAGGTAGTCACCAACTAGCACAAGTATTTACCATCTCTTTAGTTTGTCAGGTTTTAAACGGTCACTGTTACACATTTGTCTCCTTGCAGAAATCCTACTCAGTGCATGTGCATAGGGAAGTGTTCACCATTAAAAGCATGGAAGGGAAAAAAAGACGCAGTCAGAGGTAGTGTCCCTCACACAGAAGGCTGAACATCCAACATTTTAAGGACAATGCTGTCCTTTTTCTCTGTGAACCCCCTTCTATTGATGATCCTACAATTACAGACAGCGTAAGTACATTATCAGTGATGTTACCTCCCATGGTTCAGTACTTTTCAGTAATATCAAGTGTACTTCAGCGTGCAGAGTGTTCTAGTAATTCTCAGCAGCAGACTCGCTGCCTTCCTCGCTAGGACCCGCTTCAGAGGATTCCCAGAAAAAGCAGGCAGCTGTTTGACCTTTCCTCCTGTCCTCAGCATGTCTTATCGAATATAACTGAAGAGCTTTCGCCACCTTACAGTGTCTCTGAATGCAAAGTCCTACAGCATGTTTGAATACAACGCTGCAAACTGCTGCTACTACTTTACACCTCTCCACTGAGGCTGCAAGAAGTATCACTTTTAACAGAGGCTACTACATAGACTTTACATACAATCTTCTAAAAATAAATGTCATTTGTAGAAAATCATCTTGTTCTGCAACAGGAGCAGCTCTGCTTTGCTGAGAGTTTTTTCTGCTTTTGATTGTATTGTGTCTTTATCATACTCGTTTTTGCCTAGCTGGGTCTCGACTCTCAGCGATTTCTGCTTCCCACTGCTTAAAGGCCATTTGGATCAATGCCACCTCCCATTTAAATCCTAACATTCAGCTCAAAAGACTCCTCTTTCGTAGCAGGCTTGACAAATCCAGTTCTTTTTAGTGAACTGCACATCTAGTTACCAGAATGCAGTTATCAAGAAGACTGTCAAAGCAGGAGAAATCCTGGAGCTGATCCCAGAAAAAAGTTTCATTAACCTTCCTTCCACTTATCCCCCATACAAGGAACATAAACATATTTTGGCTAACATGATTAGCAGTTTTCCATTAGTAATCCAGACAATGCTGTGAGAACTCCTGGACTGTACCCAAGCAACCCGTGGCATATCACAAGATCTGACTGGGAGATTTTTCTGACCAACAGATTCCAAAATTATAAGAGACTCTCAAGGTAGCTTGAAAATCATGGATGGCAGTAAGTACTTTTAAAATGTTCTTTCCAATTTGCTGGTTTTTCCTACCAGGGCTGTAGGAAAGACCTGAAATTGATCCAATTGTGGGAAGCTCTTAACTTTCCACACTGTAGTAGTTGATGTCATGTATCTAGCATGAAAACGTTCAATCCTCTGCATGCAGCTGTAACCATCCACAGCACTCCCACCTCCATTTTCAGGGTTGCTCCAGACAGCAGTTTCAGCACAGCTCTTTCTACATACAAGTTGTGACTCTGTGCTTGTTGTAAGCCTTCCATCAAATCTCTAAGTAGAAAAGAAATTAAAATCACTGAATAGAGAAAAAAATGCACAAATGTGACTTACATCAGCAAAAGGAAATCTATCACCTGCAATCCTGCCACAGTTAATGCATCCTCAAAACAGCTTGCATGCATGCAGTTCCCTAGTTTATGTTCAGGTAATTACCACTTACTTCTCAAACCCAGGCAGCTGCCAGAACTAGTTTTAAGAGCCACAACTAAGGGAGTTGTCTGGGGCCTCAGAGGTCCATTAGCCTAACCTGAACATCAGGGCAAGTAATCCAGTGCATGAGTAAAGCTGAATCCTAGACATTAATCTTTGTCCAGGACCAGAGGAACCTGACACTTGTTTTATTCACCACAGTCTGTGCATTTGCCTCACTAGAAGACTACGCCAACACAGAAATAGAGCAAAACATGGTGAATCTGCTCCCAGGTTTGGCAGGAGGATGAACACATTAGTCATATGAAAAGGAGAGTTCTGAACATCTTGTTAGTATCCCTCCTCTATAAACTGCATTAAGAGAGAGACATGGCAACTTACACCTTGCATATTGCACGCAGCAGTGGTGCACAATGTCTAACCCCAGGTACTTCCTGTCTCCATTGCCACAACTTACCACTTCATAAGTAAACAGTTAGGTCTGGGGAGTGGAGGGTTAATTCAACAAGGTGATGAACTAAAGCTTCAAGGAATCTATTTAACACACTTACTTGATGGTGAACATCTGGAAGAAAAGCTCCTTTTACTGTAGCCAAAGTTTGCACACACTTTAAGTAACAGATTGAAAACACAGTTTTGAATGCCAACAAGCACTTGAGGCAATAATTAAAGTATATGTCTTTACTGTTCCCTGTGCAGTATGCGAGATGCTGTTATCATGCAGCTGAACACAACCAGTGACAATGGTAATTTTAGCATTTTAGGTTTGCCCAGCATTTAATCTTAGCTGTTTCACTAGCAACTGGAGCAGATTAAATCCAAGTCACTTGTCCTGAAATACTTCATGGATCAGTTGTAAAGGACATTTGGGGTACAAGTTCTGGGACCATGCCCGTCCCCCATGATTTGCTGATATCACCTGTGGTGCTGCTGATGAATGCCAGACCATTGCGCTGCATTAACATCACACAGACCACGTTATCTCTTATCTCTCACTCAAGTGATATACTAGATCTTCTTAAGGCACATAGCTATGAAAACTTCTATATAGCTTTAGGGTCACCAAGGAAGATTTTTAGAGGATAGGAACGTGAAACAAATCTGAACAGAATTTCTTCTCTCCTCATCTGTTTCAAATGTTAATACAGTTAGTCTGATCTCTTAACTGTTGCCTTTCTACCTCTGCTAAGGCTTATTTACACCACAATCCCTCAAAAAACCCACATGCAAATAAGCCTTCTTGCACGCACCTTCATAATAGAAACACCTATTCTAGATTCACAAGGAAGTTTATTTTGAATTTACCTTCTATATTCATGATACATGAAAAAAGCATAGGTGCAAGAAACAAGCAGCTTTGCTTTTTGTCATGCCAAGGAGACAGCATGGTTCACAAAGAGAAAGGTTCCACTCAGTCAAATGCCAAACCCTAGAGAAGAATTCAAAGTCACCTTGAAAATGTTTTTTTTCTTAAGTGGTATTTTTTCTTACCTTCACCCCCCAAGCAGCACACTTTAACTTCTCCCTTTACACATTTATACTCTCCAGTCAATAAGCAAAATAAAATTTTCTACAAGGCTCCTACATGCATTTAGGCTGACACGGTCAGCTGGGGCTGAGAAACTTTGGACTGCTAAAACACAGGTGAATACTCAGCGATGAAAACTTCAACAAAGATCTCGACCCAGTCTGCTCTGTAGAACAGTGCTGCTCCCTTCCCAAGAGGATGCCCTTCAGAAGGGAGAGTCAGTGTCTTTAAGCCAGCCAGATAACAGAGGTTTGTTTGCTCGTGGTAGTAGGACATTTGTCATTTTTACTGATACTTTGTTTTTCCTGAAGAAAAAGAGCAGAATCTATTAGGAAGGGAACAAGCATCAAGAGAAGAAGAGAGAGTTTTGCATTGCCTTTAGTTCAGAAACTTCTGGCACAGGAGTGTCATCTATTGCTTATTTCTTAAGCATGAGAAATGGGAACAGAAGGAACAGGATTAATATATCTGAATTTTTGGCCAGTGGATTAAATCAACCATATGTTCAAAAATGACTACATCATTTATAGCCCCAGTCCTATTTCCAGAATTACTCAAGAACTAAGGGAAGTAACAACATTGGACTGATTTTCGAAGATGTTTACAATGCATCTAGTGATGATGGTGCTCAAGAGTGGGCCATTTACCCAGCTTCACCCAGCTGCAGCCACACAGCTTCCAGTCCGTGACCCAGCTTGCTCATCTCTATACTGTGCTGCTGTATCACAACCGCAGCAAATCAAATCACGGGATGGACTGTGGTGGTGCAAACTCCCTTCCCAATGCTCAGGGTGATTCCCCCTCTCTGGATCACAAACTAATCCAGTATTCAAGGCCAGGTTGGACAGGGCTTTGAGCAACCTGGTCTAGTGTGAGATGTCCCTGCCCATGGCAGAGGTTGGACCAGATGAGCTTTAAGGCCCCTTCCAGCCTAAACCATTCCATGATTCTGTGATAAATGTAGCAGAAGGTTCCCAAAGGCCTAAATTATGCTCAGGAAGAATATTTAGGCTGCTAAATCATTCAGGCACTTCCACAAGATTTACTCAAGTCTGCGAATTTAATTGCTCATCTAAGCTCAATTCAGCTCAATTTTTAAAATCGGCTAAATTCGTGCTAATGCTGACAAGACTAAAAATGCTCTTAAACCCATTTAAGGTTCATTTTGTAATTTACCAACATAAAGGTTAAGCTGACTAAAGGTATTTTTTAATATAGAATTTTATAGACTTGCACTGGCTTAGCCATAACAGTAAAAAATAGTCTATCAAAACTTCTCTAATACTGACAAGCTCATAACTTTACTTAAGACACTTCTCTAGATTAAAAAAAAAGAAGCCAGAGAAGAAAATTACACCAGTGAAAATAGTTTTTGTTCTAGCACTGAGTTACTTGAATTTTTCAGGATATTCAGTAAAGTGATCATCAGTAGAAAAAGAAAACTCCTATTTCCTTGACTTAAATGATCTTCTTTCTTGTAAGGAGTAACCCTCTTGGATACAAAATGCTGCTGTGAATAGGTCTAGACTTTACACAGCCATGGGTCACTAATTTAATTAGATTTCAAAGCAGCTATTCTACATTTACACTGAATACAATACTTCCTGTACCCTCCCTCATACTAAAAGGAATAAAACAATCCCCCAGAAGTTTACACCTCAATGCATGAGGAAACAACAACAAAGTGTACATACAATACCTTGAGTTACAGATGGGGTTTATACTGTTCAAGTTATTAGGAAAAGCTTAACTACCGGCTAAGTTGGTATTTTAGCAAGGAAAACAAAGGTTTTTCTCCTTTCCAGCAAGAAAGGATTCTGTCGGACCTGCTCTACTCAGAAAAAGACTGCTGTCAGCCAACCTCAGTAACTTCCCCTCCTAATTATAAGCTTTCATGCATATTACAAAATTAAATGTAGCTTTTCTGTATGAATAAAATAAAATTCAAAAATGATCTTTACTGGTAACGGCGGAACTCCTTACCTTCTACAGATTTTTACGGGTTTTCTTGGAGGCTGAAGGGAAGGATAGAGTGAGGACAGGAGCCCTGCTGTGTATCTGTGGTTGTCTTCTGAGCTTTTCTCCTTTCAAATGAAAATGGGAGCTACAATTTTCACAGGGTTCTTGTATCACATTTGTTACTCTGCATTTCAGATTGCTCTCATAATTCGAGTGATCCAAAACTGCATGGATTAGCTGCTTGAGGAAATTAGGAGGATTGCCTTCATTAAGAGCCATGAGGGAATAACAAGAAACCAAGTTCACAGCCTCTTCCAGAAGCTCACATAACATTTCAAAGAATTACACAAGATAGGAGCTGTTACTGGAAGTGAAACCACACTAATAGACAGGATCATTTGCTTCCAGTTTCACCATCCATAAATGACCCCAAAATACCTATTATTTGACACTATCATACTCCTGCATATTTATACTGTCACTGAGCAACATGTATGTGAAGGAAAAATGTCCTGCAACAACTATATGAACAGTCTATGCAAATAACTTTTGTTATTATTAACAACAGTCCAACTTCATACATGTTACTCCGCTGAAGCAGAATACAAATTCAGTCTCAGTCCAGCTGTTACACACAAGCACACACCCTCTCATACTCTGGTCTTTCACAGGAAAACCAGATGCCAGCTTGTATCACGCATGAAGGGCAGGGGCAGTTGTCAGACTGTAATCAGGATTCCTTTGGATCTCGCATATAAATGAAACACTTCAGGTGTTGATTCCCTAAGCTGACAACACAGTTTTTCTCTAGGCAGTTACAGCCTACTACTGCCTTACACGCCATGCACACAGCGAGAGAGAGAATTTTGTAGAGAGTGGATATAATGATGCTAGTGCCAAAATTTCTGGCAAGTCCAGCGCTTGGATTTTGTAAGCAGCATTCCCACTCTCTGTACGGCAAATTAATAGCAGCAAAAGGTGAAATACACTATAACCTATTTCTACAGCGCAGTATTTCTGGAAATATAATGGCTACTAGGACATAAAATTTTTTGATGCACAAATGAAGCTGCAATTATAATTGCCTCTTTACTCTCTCATGTTAGCTAGTGGTAATAGAAATGAAATAAAACTGAAACAATTACAGAATATGAAAATGGGTTTCTAAACATCCATTCCTCTTTCTGATCCCTTGAGTCATCTTGCTTTCTGATCTCGTGATAAGACTGCTGGGCCACAGTACTTATTTGTCATCATATAATGGAAATGAAAAGTCAGTCAATGTAAGGTAGCCAGCAGTTTGTTATCAAATAAAAGATTTAAAAAGAGCTGTTTCATGGCTTCTAATGAATTTCAGTGTAGCAGCTTAGATATTTTAAAATCAGCACTGTGATGAAAGAGCAGACTTTCATGGTATAAAAACTGAGAAAAAATAACTAGATATTTGAATGTAATTTTAAAACTGCCAGGACAGAGAGCACTGGCGATCCATGAAACATCTGAACCCCAGACCCAAACATATTGCATACTCTCATGTGCACACAAAAATAAAAGAGGGTAAATTGAAGTAATAAACAACATTCAAAGGTAAGCTTATTTTCACCTGATTATAAACAAAAGCCACAAGGGCAAAACTCCTCACCCTGCTCCGTCCCTTTCCTGACCAAAACCCAGAAAGAAAAGCCCAAAAAATGAAAGGAGTTTAGTGGGGAAAGGAGAGATGACAGGAAGAAACAATAATAATGTAAAATGGAGGTAGAAAGAAACTGGATTCTGTAATTTCAAAAGCAGTGTTCTTTGCTAGTCACAGATGAAAGGCACTGATTTCATCATTTTCATAAAAGCAGATTAAGTGAAAGAACAGGAAGGAACAACGAAGTACAACTGAGGGGTTAAAGGTAAGTTTGGGAAACGTTCCCTATCCTAATTAGGAACCATAGCAAGTAAAAACAATTATGATTTTATTTCCTTAATTATGGCCACTTCTGTTTTACAAAGTGATAAGTTATAACAACAAACGCTGATACGACCTTAGTATTAATTTTTAGGACAGAGCCCTGATCCAGTTACAAGGCAATATTCCTTGGCACAGGGATACAAGGAAGAAGTGAGAAGACACAAGGACCCAGAGAGAAAATCCAGCACTGTACTATTTCCAGAGAAAGTACCATCTTGAGACATTTGAGGATGCCCTGCTAAGGCCAGTGTCGGGGACCTGAGGCACACAGATGCTGCACCTCTTGATAGTCAAGAGAGCTGTAGCTGGTACTACTTAAATTACCAGAGCTGTGACGAGAGTGCTGCAAAGATGAAAGCCACCTGTAACACTGTAACATGTCCCTCCTTTTACCTTCTCACACCCCACTGCACTGTGCCTGAACAGTGGTAGCTCAAAAAACACCTGCCACATAAGCACATTCCCGGCTACTTCTATGATAAACCTACATTTTTACTGCCTTTTCTTAATTTTTTTTTTTAAGCCACAATGCTGCTTTATCAACAAACTAGCAGTTCACATGGAGATGGCCAACTAATTTGAACTGACTGCAGACAAGTTGGTACAGGCGCTACTGAGTAGCATAGACCTGTAGGGACCACCAGAGAGAGATGAGCTTGGTAGGAAATTCTAATTTATTCACAACACATGGAAGAATGCGTCATCAAAGACTCTCAAAGTGAAACACATTAATTAGTTAAGCTTACTCAAGTCTTGTGGCTATTTTAAAATTAATAGGGTTGAGTAAACTAGGGCATGCAGACAAAATGGCTCACATCCTCGAAAGCACATTGTGGTGTGCTGAGAATTGTCTTTGTTGATCTGGATCTAAATGGATTTCAAGGTCTAATAATGAATCAATGAGTTGAATACTGTTGAATCCCAGATTCCTGTCTCTCTGTGAACAGACTATTACAATGACCCAGGATTCAAAGAGTGTCTTCCATTGCATTATACTAGACCAAAGCCAGTATTAAAGAACTTTCAAAATGTGAGATTATGTGATGAGTCAACACAGCAAAAAGCATTATGCTGAATACTGCTGCTGTCTTTTTTCCATACCCATGTAACCATATGCAAATTATACCAAAAACAGTAAAAGGAAAGTAACAGAGCACGGGGGGTGTCAAACATTGTAACTTACTGTTATCTTCCAGGGTATGTGTTTTTAAGAGATGCATTGATCACTTCACAGTTAGCAAGAAGAACTACTTTTGTCTCCCAAGTATCCAGTACTATATAGAAGTAAAGTTAACGTACCTGTTCCTTTACTGCTCTTTTTTTCAGACTGTGCCACTTGAATGACCTCAGTAGCAGCATCCCTTACTACCAAATCTTCGTTCTGCAGCAGTAGAACCACACATTTCCACATAGCAAGGGTATCAGACAGCCCTGTATGTATTTATGGAGAAAAATTAGAATTATTTCTTACGTGCATTGAAAGAAGTTACAGAGCTCTGTTTCCACACCTAAACACAACAAATGCACTGAAACACTGAAGCATGGACAAAAGAAATGCATTGGCAAACCACTGAGAAGAAAATTTGCATTATAATAAAAACGTTTTCTGTGTATGTGAACTTTATCTAGGTGGCTGGCTTAGCTTGGTTTAGATAGTGGTCAACAGATAAGAGAAGGGACCTCTTCTAATCCAGGTTCAACTTGAAGTCGTGAGTGTTCTCAATTTTTTACAGTTTCTAGGAGTGCAAAACTCCTGTTCAGCAGCAGCAAAAGTTTTACCGCTGGAGACTGACCGGCGCACTGTGATCATGGATTTGCTGTTGCAATCTGCCTGGAGCAGGGGCTGCCAAACCACGCTTTGTTCAAATACTGCCAGCAGTGCTGGCCACAAATGCCATTACCTGCAGGAAATGGCAAACAATCCCACCTCTCAGGGATTTACCCGTCATCTAATTCCATACCAACCTCACGCCACCGCTCACCGACATGCCCAGCCACTCTCATAGCCACTATCTGTTGGAAGCAAGCCTGGTTTAAGCCATGGAGTAATTACCTGCACACAATTCAGACTAATCAGCGATAACTGCCAAGAGGGAGGCGTTCACCTGGTAAACCCCAAACAAGCAGACTCCACATACCACCACAAGTGGCAATTCACATCTCACAAGCCATACTCCACTTGCAAACCCTTGTGCCATTTAGTGGAGTCACGCTAAGGATGACTAGCTGCAGTCACAAGGCTCGACTCATAGGTTTGCTGGGGTACTTTTCAGCTCATCAAAGGAATTCCAGTAGAAGGTCTCTTGTAGAGGCAGCCAGCTGTTAGATATTACTTTCTGGTGATCACAGAGTTGGTGCTTCACTGCTGCACTGGTTTTCTTCAAGCACGTTATCAACAGGTCTATCAGAGATTTGTATCACAAGGCTAGCCAGACGATTAACTGTATTCCACTGCTTGGCCAAAATTAATTGCTTGAGGCTCTACTACACAGACAGAGTAAGCATTCCTGTATTTCATATAACTTCCATATGTGAGAACAGCATGAAGTAAAACTATTTCAAAAAGAAGCTACTTTTTTCCTAGCGTGACACACAGCTAGGGCAGAATAATTATTTCTAGATACAATGGCCAGCTTTCCCACTTAGACAAGTTTCTACTATATCGTCGGGAAAAGTGGAAGTCTGCAAATGGATATTCCAGAAAGACTTTTTCTGGACCCTGCAGCAACATGACGGAGAGATGATGGGGTCATCCAGAACATGGAGACTGGCATTCACTCTCTTCATCCTATGAATGTACTTAATAGAAGCTTAAGGGAATGACTACAACTCCATTTCATAAAACCACAATTTTCTTTAACTTCTACTCTGTACTATATGCGTTCAAGGAAGCTGATGCAGAACGACGTATAAAAGTCAAAGCTGTTTATATATGAGCAACTTCTTTAAGGGAATGATTCTGGGTTCATACCACTGCACCTCAACACCAGATCATGTTCTTGATTTGCTCAACTTTTCATTACAGTACTTGACAATTTCACAGTGGTGAAGAACTTGAGGCTGACAATTCTAGGTGGTATGGAGGGTCAGTACTGCAGTTTTCTTCCACAGGCCCAATTTTCAGAGCATAGCTTCAGACAGTTTGCCCACTGAGGCTCTTCTGTTGTGATTTAGTTTGGTTTGTTAAAATTTTAAGCAGGATGCAAATGGCTACTATTTTAGGTTTCAGACCTTCACATCTGCCCAATTGGAAAGTACAGAAACCAGTCACTGTTCTGACAAGACCAAAGAGGAAACTCTGATCTCCATCAGCTATGAAACGGATCCAAATGGCGAGAGATGTGAAGCACAGCATTTGGGAGTTTTTCATCCAAATACCTCCCCGTCTTCATTTGATATAAATGGCAATGTCTGTCCTACTAAGAGCTTTAAGTAGATGGTAGAGGTCAAGGTTTCCAGAGTTGATACTATGAATAATTAATAGTAAAATGTCTACCTCATACAATAGATTTAGCTGTTAAATGTTAGCAATGCCTCTTAGAAGACACATCTTAAAATAAATAGATGTCTTTTTAAAAACACCACTATGTACAGTTTAGGAAAGAGTACCATTCTCCTTGTCTAACAAAAACTTGTAAGTCCACTTGTAAGTGGACATAAGCTACTCAAACTAAGAACATTTACATAACTACACTGGAATAAAATATCACAGAAACTAAGTGTTTAAAGCTGACTGTCTCGTTCAGGATGCAAAATAGTTTTTTATAGTCTAACACTACCTATTTTTACACATCTCCTGGCCCTTTAGGCACAAAAGCCCCTTATTCGCTGTTCAATTTAAAAAACAAAAAGGCTGTAAGAAAAAACCCAATGTCTCCTGCACAACAGACCAGAAAATTTCACACAGCTTTGCCTCTCAATCGGCAATGTATTGTTCAGTAAGGCTGTGTAGGTTTTATTTGTTTGTTGGTTTTCTAAAGAGACAGTCTAATGTAAACTCAAAAAACATACCCTATCTGGGAGATATAATGTGGCCCAACTATTAATCATTCTCCTAGTAGAACATGTCCCTCATTTCTAGATCGAACCCTTTAATTTCAATATTCAGTCAGCACTGCTTTGTTACACTCATAGTGTTAAACTAAAAACATGTCCACATCACCAACAGAATATTTCAGAAAGATCCAAATCAGGCTACACTTTAGTAAATCTGTACAGCAATGTATAGTGGCCTGGAGACATAACAGCATTTCATGTCCCCCTTCTGCAGAGTTACTGCAAGAGGCTCTGCATATGTGCTTTTTGTACCAGAATTTAAATATGTCTGTCTAGTATATTAAATCCAATTAAAAATTTCAAAATATCCCGTTTGATGTAATTATGTGTTTTGACTGTGTATAATACACTTTAAGTCATGTATTAATGGGTTTACTCTAAAAAGATCCAGAAAATTAATATTCGAACTACTCACCAAGAATCAGCTTCTCATTGATCAGAATAAATTTCGTTACACTTTTAAGAACTTCAGCAGCTGCTAACAGCATCTCCGTCTGTTGCTCATCTCCACAAAAATAAACTATTAGTTGAACCCATTTTTTCAGGACTTCTTCTGAAATCTGAAAGCACAGAACATGAGAGAGATACGCAGCACAATCTGACGTCACCACTCACCATCACAATAAACCATGGACTGCTGAAGGGATACTGCTCCCTTCAGCAGGCTTTTATCCAAGGTCATGAATCCCAGATGTCCATTCAAAAGTTGGCTGTTCTAAAACATGAAAAATTAGGAAAAAGAACAGGAAAGAGAAATTTCCTGGTTGAAATAAAATCCAGTTGATGACTTTTTTGAAAATATTTAGTCCTCAGACATATGCTAGGAAAACTGCTACTTTGTAATAATGGGACAAAGCTTTGACTCTTTCCAATGTGTAGTGATGGCAACTAGCTTTTTTTGTGGAAAGAAATAATGTGTATTTTACCCATAACTCAACCAGTGCTTCCAAAACTTGTCAATTCTGATCTCCATTGGGACAGCTGGGCCGTAACTGGGAAGAAAATGTCCTAACTTCTATAAGTGACCAAGAAAGAGCAGGGATCCCCTTCAAATGCCACTCTCGGGAGGGTGGCAAGTCAGTCAAGGTGCAGGACCTCAAGTGCAGTTAATTATTTTTAATAATTAATTTCTTTTTAATTAAAGGAAGTGAAAAACAGAACAAACAAGTAAGGTGAAGAAAAGAGCCAATGAAAAGGTGAGCCCAGTTAAGGGCCGAGAAGCACAGGAGGACTCATTGAGGGACAGATGAAACCTTGGTCATGCGCGGTTCATGGCCATGTACGTGCACTGCACAGCGGGACAGAGCCAGAGCTTGTCCTACAGATTCTGTAACAGGTTAAAAAAATAAAGATCTCCCAAAATGTTACAATTACTCAAATTCTGAATAGACACACAGACAGAACTTGACTTTTACCTTATGGAAGAGAAACCTTCTAGAGATGCAAATACTGAGTGCAAGCCCAAAGAAATAATTTAGATGGAAAACTGATGCACTTGAACTTTTACAAAGCAGAAAGCACTCTCTGTACAGATGTCTCAGAGCTCCCATGATTTACATGCTTATTAGAGAAAGCTGGTTTACTACAGTTAAAATTGTTACAGCATTTTTCATTAACTCCTCTTTGTATATCAATACAAAACTTCAAAGCAACAACATGTTCCACATCTATTTGTGAAATCAGGTTTTTATGGTTATTTTAATGTTTATAACTTGAAGTTCTCGCATTTTGCCTTTCTTAAACAAAAAGATTTAACATCATAATTCATCTTCCCAATTCCTGTATGCAAATCTGTGCCTTCCTTTTTTTTTTAATAATGAGACAAGATTATTAGCATACAATATAAGTCAATTCTGCTGCACATTCTACAACAAAAATAACAGCTACATAAGAAAACTCTTCATTTAAAAACAGATAATAAGAATTTTGTCTACTTTTAAACATCCATTAAGAGCTTTTTGTATCTTTGAAAACAAAAAAAATTGTCTAGCATTAAAAGCTGCCTTAGGACTGCTCTACACATACATATCTGACATAACAGACTGACAATCTAAAATTGAAAGAAATCTGAGCCAGTAATCTGTGCTGGTATAAATCTAAATTAAATAGTCTATAAACAGGAACTGAGAACACAGAGTCTTGAATTTTACAAGGGTTATTACATTTACTCGGGTGTTTTAAAAACAAATTTTAAGAGGTAATTCAATGAGAAACTCCATGCAGACAACAAGCTGGTGTGCTCAGGCAGTGATTTCAGGCTGAGACTTGGCAAGGTCATACTGCACACAGTGAGGAAGGCAACTGCACCCAACCCCTCCTTCAGCTTCTTGCCTTCCCCTCAGATCTGCTCCCCTCTTGGCTCCCCAGCAATTACAAACCACAATAAAGTTCCATTTAAGTAAACGGACTGGATTCAGTACATGTGTTAATTGCCATAGGCATTTTCCTTTCCACATTATATGGACTATTTTGGATGCTCTCAGAAGTTGAAATTAACCCATCAGAAAAATTTACTTACATACTGAACTTGAAATTACTTTGAGAGAGATATACAGAGATATAGATGATATTCATGGCCATTTCATTTCAGAACACGGCAGCGTATTCAGAGAGGTAGACAAAATGCCAGAAAAGGTGAAATGACATAAGAAAACACAAGCTTGGGGTTTCTAGCTAAAAGAAGCCATGCTACTTTGTCACCAGAAACTCCAGAATTAAAGCACTGTTAAGAAGGTCTGTTTCCCTTACCTGCTGCTGATTCCGCAAAAGGTGGATAACCAACTTGGAGGCAAATTTGAGAGCTATGCTTTGAACTTCAGTGCTGAGAAAACAAGGCAAAGAACACATCAAAAAAAGCAGCTATTTCTGCCATCATTTCATCTCTAGGAAAAAACCAGCTGGTTTTTAATCTTTCACAATTATTACCAATGGATATTTTGCAAGCTGAGCAGTCACAATTTTTACATTACAAATCTTGACGTTAGTTTTTAGTTGATATACGAATGAAATATACTCTTTCACCTCTTGTGTTTATTTTCTATCTGTACACTTACCATAGAAGACCATACATTTGAAGATGGAAGCCAAGTCAAACAAACCAGACATTATTTTAAATTATAAACAAAAGCATTTCTTCAAGCTAGTGTTAAGCTCCAGGAATATCTCTTCTACAGCTGCTAGAAATGTTATGAATGCAGAATATGCCAACTGCTGGCTCCCAAGCCTTCACTCTGCCCAGCAGTGTCTAAGGACATGGCGCTTGGCCTTGTGGCTCCTGAAGGGCCGGCCTCACCAGGGGGAATGGCAACACCTGAGCAGTAAGGTCTGCAATTTCAGCTATTTCCCTCTAACAGCACCAGACAGTGTTATTTTACCCCAAGTATCTTATTTCATTCTAGAAATAAACACTCCACATCATCATCTACACTTGAAAAATTCAGTGCAAATCAGCAGCAAATGTGCACAGCTATAAAATGCTGCTCTACATTCTATACCCTAAATATTCCACATTGGTAACACTGGGGTGCAATGCTTATATGGCTTAAAAAAAAGAGACTATTAATAACAGGATGGTCTTGCCCTTAGAGCCTGGACACTTTAACCCTGTTTGTCCATTCTGTTATGAATGGATGGACATAGCTTCTAATTCACTATGAACAACACTCTGGTGCCAAGTCTTTTCTGCTGACCTCACAGTCTGATTAAGGAGTGTGAACCCTAAGGTTAACCTAAGGGTTAACCATTTCTGCCAATCCAACACGTGAAATTAGATCTGTCACTCTCTCTGTGACCTGTCTGGAGATAAACCAGGATAGGATGGGTGGAAGATTCACAGTGATTAAGCGTATGTTTGGATCATCAATTCTATGTGTTAAGGTATTTCCCAATTACCATGCAGGAAGAGCTATGCTCACTGGTTATCTGACAGCTGGAGTAACTTCTTATTTCAGGAAGAATTGTGAGTCTTTTTAATATTTTAGATCCATGTCTAACTTTTCTGAAAAATTCAAGAGGTCTCTTTATTCAAATAAACCACACTCATTTTTCTCAAACATGGATTTTTAAATCAACACATAATCCCAAACCAATAAATTAATGCTTCAACATTAAGTTTTTAAAAAGTAAGTATTTTACCATGCATGACGGACCATACCTGTTGGAGAGTTCTACGATGTTTAAACTCCAGGTTAAAAGCTCATTTTGATTCATTTTTATAGAGCATTCAGTCTTTGGAAGCACCTTTCTGAGATCCATATTGTAAAGAATTTCTAGCACCTGCACACACAATTCACAAAGAAAGAATTTACTAACAATCTCAACATAATGTGTACATTTGAGATCAATAAAACACCGCCTTAAACTGCACTCCAAGAACACAAAGGTTCTCTTCTGACAGTGCTAAAAGGAAAGAGGAAGTTCTTGGTTTTATGCAGGAAGAGTTGTTACAGAATTATAGCACAGCTCCTATTCAACGTAAAAAAACCCCTACTCACAGAGTATTTTAAAAATATCATACACATTTGAAATACATTTTTTATTAATAAGAATATAATTTACTGAAAACAGATCAAATGTCAATTAAATAGAACTCCCCTACCTTGCAAAAACACTGGAGATTCTTTTCCTTCAGAGCCATGGTGAGAAGAGTGCCTTCCAAATCAATGAGTAAACGCAATACACTGCTTCCTTCTTCTGCAGTCTGCTTGGAATTTATTTGCTTCAACCAGAGCAGTACTGCTTCCAACGCAAGCAGACGTACTTCGTGAAACTCACAGTGAAGGAGATGAACTATTGACAGTGATGGCTTGGCTATTTTCTTTGCGACAGGTGAGCTGCTGCTCTGGATGTCAGGACCTGCAGTCACCGACAGCACTGATATCACAAGTTTGGTGATGCTCTGAAGATACTGGATCAGGCCTGGTACTGCAGAGGGGTAGGGAACATCGGACACCAATTCAGAATCTGAAATAACTCTGTTCACCTCTTCCCAAAATCCAAAAAACTGCATTCCTGAAATGAGAATAAAACTAGGTGAAGTGACAAACAGATTATGTTAGCACCTGCTCCAGACCATGGAGCAATTCTGAAGTTGAAAAACATCAGGTATGCAAAAGGTATCACAAGGCAAATTCAGGTATGAAATGAAAACATAGTTCTTCATTTCAAACTGAATCTGAATTACAACAGCTGTCCTAGAAATCACATGTATTCATATTTAAAAAGAAAGAAATAAGGACACAGACTTTCCAAAAACTACAAACTGTAGTTTGTAGATGTGATGAAAGCTTCAAACAACTTAAAAATGCTACAATACTTTGCAGATTGCCTGTCATCTTTGCCAATTATAGCTGTTTGGTAAGTATTTCCTTAAATCAGGCTACTAATACAGACTTGCAAATTGTACATGCTTTGCATTACTGTTTTAGAAAGTGATTAACACAAATAAACTGTATTAAATATATTTGGGAAGAAAATGTAAGTAGTTTAGAGACCTCGACATGCGCCAAATACAAATATGCAATTGTGTTATACTTGATAGAATAGCTCTAAAATCAGAAATTAGACTGGAGAAAGCGTTGTCTGCCACCCTACCCAGCTGCAATTGAAATCAGGAGAAACAAGAACAGGTCCATTCTGATAATACTGAAAATCCCACATTTTGCATAGCTCTAGTCAGAAAAGGTTACTATTAAAAAAGGCGCTCCTTCTACATAAATACATGTCCTGTGTGTACCAATCTAAAGAGTTTACTGATTAAAAAAATCCAGTATGCTTTTACTACATCTATTAACTTTGAACAGTTAACACAGCTAAGAAAACAGGAGCTGCAGTGTAAAACCTCTTATGCATCAGCCTAGGAACTGCGGCATTTCAGCCACTGACACTGGTGCAACCTGCACACATGGCACTGCCCAGCCTGAGAACCTTCTGGAGTGCATGGCCATGTTCTGCTCATGGCATGAACAGAAAGGTCCCTGCTATCTGTGATGCCAGAGGGTTTCAGGCTTTAGCAAAGTTGGCAATGGCGGCATAAAACAAAAGAAAAAAAATAATAAATAGCCCTCTCACACACGTAGACTGAAACTCTCAAATGCCTTGAGTTCAACCCCCTTCTCCATCATTTTTGCCTAGTTCAGATGCTTCTATAGCTTGTACTGCAAGGAAGTTAATATGCTATATCCCACAGAATTCAAATATAAGCGTGAAATAAGGGAAAAACATGAAGAAAATCTCAAGCACTGAACAGAACAACACTGCAAGTGGTGTTGAGAGGTGTTAGAAGTTTGGGGGGGTTATAAATATCAAAGTGCATCAAAATGTAAATAAAAAGATTAAAGCAAACTTACTTAGATTTCTTTGGTATCTCCAAAAAGACAATTCATTACCATGCAACTTTACTATTTATAATTAAGTAAGCACTGAGTACTACTAAAAGCCCGTCTAAATATTACTACTGAATAGCTGAATTTGACATGAAGCTGCAACACAAATATGGATTTGATCTGTTGCCTGTGAAGACATTTCCCTAAGCCTTCTATTTACAGTTAAATATCCTGCCCTTTCATATTCAAATTCTTTAAAAGCCATCTTAATTTGTTTGACATTTGCATAGATACTTGACATGGTTGTACACTGTCTAGCATAGAAGGGTGAAGCATTTTCTGAGTAATTCTGCACAAGCTCCAAAGAAATTTGGTATGTGAAAAAGACTTTTAGGCGTACTACCTAACCATTAGTTCTGTCATTCATAGTTTCACTACAGTTTCTTTTCTGAATGGGCTTAATGTAGTCAAAGAAACTGCAATATCACTGCGAATCTATGTCACAGCATAATCCTCTAGATGACACAGGTGGCTTCCATCTCATAACATGCAAACTTGTATATTTTATTTGCTACATTTTCTAAACCCTCTCCAAACAGACTGGCATTACATACTGGCATCACTGCATAAACTAGCATTAATGCCAATGTCACATGACAAGCATCCAACTGCCAGAATTCCTTAATTTCTGAACTGTCTGGTTGCCTTGGAGAGGGATTAGGCCTTTGGCCCAGTTACTGCACAGCCTGACTCCACAGACACGAGTTTAACAACAGAAATAATCCCAGGCAGTTGAAAGAAAAAGGTTCAAGTTCAAGCGCTTTGGTTTGAGAAGAGAAACAGCTTCAGTTTTGGAGCCGTGCACCCTCTCAGCTTCCTATGCACTTCCCCCTCAGCTGCGTTTCAGCAGTACACAAGTCCACCAGCTCAGCTGTTCCAACTAAGTACATATTTCTAAGCACACTGCAAGAGAAGTGCTTTTATTTCCTATCAACATTGCTTTGTCTTGAGGTATAGCTACCATACGTGCAAGCATGAAACATGAAAACCAACAGGATTATGGTTACGGTTGGACTCAACGATTTTAAAGGTCTTTTCCAGCCAAATGATTCTATGACAGTAGGATGGAAGGGTCACAGCCCTATGGCAAGTCAAGGGAGAGCAGTATTAGGTGCACAAAAAGCGATAAACATTAGGGGAATAGGGGGAGGGTGTGTTTCATCTTGTTGAAGCAATGTTGACAGCTTTGCTAGAGCCTGCAACTGAACATCAGAGGGAGTGGTGACCCTTCCATCGGCTCCAGGAGCTGGCCACTCTCTGAGCTTAAGACCCAGTTCAGTAAACCTTCATTTGAATTTTGTTAGGCTGGTGTAACTTCACTCTGTGTCTTCATCTTTGAAGGAGAAGATTTTTTTCATATAGAAAACATGGCAGAGATACTCACACCTAGAACTACTAGTTTGCTGAGACTGTGATACAAGAGTCTTCTGCCACAGATCCTCTTTTTCTGTACACATTAGATACTTTTTTTGGTTTGGAAGTCTTTTCTATTATTCCCACGTAACTGGCAACAACCGAACACTGTGGCTCATCTATTTTGCAGACAGTCTCTTTAAAACTGGATGTCTCAACAGCAAGGCTGTCAGCAAAAGAAGACTGTCTGCATATTTGCTTAGCCTCAGCACCCCATAGAGCAAATCTTTCTGCATTCATCTTGTGCTCCACATGCTCTCCAACACTCCTTTTTCACACAAATATGTACAGAAGGAAAGAACGGCCCTGCCTTATTACAATGCAGTGGAAATACTCCTATGTTCAACTTCATCACTAAGAAATCTTTCCTGGCTTTCATGTTTTCTCTTCTGCTTAACTTTAAGTAAACTCTTTTCTTTAGCTTACATCAAAATATCTGACTAAACCAAAAAACCCACACTAGTTCCCAAAGTCAATGTCTGGCTCTGTTGTTAAGATACAGTAAAGATGTACTTTTATTTACAAACAAAAATCACTATACAGTTTGAATGACCAGCTGCTCTGAGAAGGAAAAACAAATTTTGGCTGCCCAAACAAGGATCCTAGCAAACAGCAGTCTTGTCCAGTATATGCTGGCAGATGTGAAAAAGACCCCAAGAATCAAGTGGATTACTTCTTTTTCCCTAAGGACTGCTCCATCTGTGGGACAAGCAGAACTCTGGCTCTCTTCTAGGAAGGGACACAAAACAACCTGGTTCTCCTCAACACAGTGCACAAACATCCCTCAGCCTTCCTCAGTCCCTTTATGTCCACTACATCAAGATGTATGCATACGACATCTATGTCACATCATCTAGGTTTGAGGGGATGTTTTTTTCATCTTATGTGTGATCAACTGATGTTCACACAGTTCTATGAAGTTAAATAATCCTTCATCATCTGAAAATAAAGAGGAAAGGAAGAGGAGCAGAATGGAATTAGCAGACCTGATGAATCTCTAGCTAAAAACCTCCTCAAAGTTTAGCCAGCTCCAAAACCTGTGCCCTGCGTGACTAGCTGTGAAACTTTGAGGATTACTCTTCAGTTTTTTTCTGCTCCTGCTCACAGTAGCAGGCATTATTCTATTCTCAGAATCAGCAGGCACATACAGTAAGTACAGAAAAGCTTCCCTGTTCAGGGATTAGCAAGCTGCCAGCTGATGGGCAGTTCAGCTGACCTTTCATCCCAAACATGTTACAATATGTTCAAAAGTGACAGAAGTCAAGTGAATTTCTTCCATATTTAAAAGCCAAACTTGTTTTGTAGCCTTGCCAGCTGATGTAGAGGGCTGCTTATGCATTTCTGTTGCATCAAGTATTTCTACAGTGGCTCTGGACAACTCTCCATCTCATCATTGTGTGAGGGGCTTTTTTTCTGTGATTATGATACATCTAAGTTTTTGCACACATCTAAATAAATGTTGAGATCAACTTCTGTATGCAGACCCGTGAGCACCCATGCAATCTTCCATCTTCCTACTAGAGGCTCCAGAAAAGAAGAACAAAGAAGGCAAAAAGGGGAGAAATTATGACTGACATCAGAAAACTTATAGACACTCTGCAAAGTCAGACAAAATTTACAAGAGCAGCAACAAGATGTTGCTGTGTCTGCAGTGCAATGTTATGGGAAGGGGGTCTGAGCATCAGAAGTCTGGACACTTATCATCATTCACCAAGATCTGCAATACATTGCAATTATTTATGGATTGCAAAAAGGTTAAAATCCTTTGCACTCAGAAACTACCATCTCTCCAAGGGAATCTGAAGAGATCATATGAATAGAGAGAAGGCTGAAAGGCAGCCAGTACCAAGAAGAGATTTTCCTAGACAATTATTAAGGAAAAGTATTTTCTTTCATATTTTCCCTTTTTATTAAAAGTGGATTAGGAAAAGTAACAACGAGAACAGAAAAGCATATTTTATTACAACATGGAACCACTGATGATTGGGAAAAGGGCATACGTTAAGTGGGATATTTTCTTTTAAAGACACCTGCAACATCTTTGACATCAGAGACATCAGTACTCACAACATAATTCCAAACTACAAACATGAGTGATTAACAGAATCCAGAGATAATATATTGTTGAGGACAGAAGCATCCCATAGCATTTTGTACAGTGTAAGGGAAAGTTTTCAAAGGTTAAAAAAAAAGGGGGGGGGGAAGTGCATTTGATCTGGACACTGAGGCTGCTCTTTTTTTCACAGCTTCTCTCTGGCACAGCACCAAGTTTTCCACTTTTTTTTGCTTTCACAGAAAACCATAAAACCCTATGAAGACTGTGCAAGTCAGTCAGTGGTACATGCCAGAATCTAAGGAGAACCTGAAACAAGATTTGAGGATGAGCAGTCTCCACCTTTCACATCCTGTCTCTTGGACCTCCAACAATGCCATCCTATACTTCTTCATTCTCTCATCTGCACTGAATTAGAATATTGGGTACCCAACTACACTTCCTTTTGACTTATCTGATTTAAAGTTGAGAGGTGTAGGGCATTTAGATATTCCCATAAATATATTTTAAATCTTTACCTTCTCTGAGTCAAAATAACAATATTGACTAAGTGCCACAGTCAATACGCTGGCACATAAGCCTATAAAATTGCTGACATAACAAGCAAAAATTGCTTTCAATTTGTTCAGGTGGAATTTCGTAAGTTTAAGCTAATTAGACCAAATAACCCAAAACTTGCATTAACGAGCTGCCAGTGTATTCGTTCAAATAACTGTTTGGGCACACTTCTTGGGGATCTAGGTAAAGAAAGTTAAAGAATGGCTAAAATAACCAACATAGCTATTCCTGACAAATTTTTATCATTTAAACATTATCAGTTTTTAAGTCAGACTGCAGAAAAACCTATTTTAGTTACCATTTGGCTTATTTTCAAAATAAGAAAGAGTAAGAAGCATAATACAGAAAAAAAGTGGGCACAGGCTTCAAATGCTATTTAAACATCCTACAAATATTGTAATTCAGCAAAACATGTAAGACATTCCTACTTAAAAAATTATTTGTGCTTTCATTGCAAAGCATCTAGAAGTCTGATAATGCATAATATTTCTACCAATACATTTTATAACTTCTAATTAAAAAGGTTAAATATAACTAAGAGAATGGTATTTGCAATGTATGTTATTTAAAACAGTATTTCATCATATTTGAGAGCATAAATATGGACAAAACCAGCAGACAGTTGTACAAAATTGCCTGTGTTACTGATCCGTGTATTTTTTCAATGGTTTCTGTTGCTCATTAGCAGAATTAATGAATATTAAATAACCTACATCTAAAAAAGTTTAGCTGTTTGTAAGATAGTAAGAAAATGGAAGTCTATTTTTTCAAAACTCAAATAAAGAATATATTAGTGAGAGCAGAATACTTTCTGCTCCATTTCGGTATCAAAACAATCTATTTATGAACAGGATTAATAATGTAAATATAACAGTTCCCACTGACGACAACAGTGGAGTTTGGTTAATCTCAAGAACTTTTACAAATTCTTTCACCTCAAACGTAGAAAGGAAAAATGCACAGTTAGACTTCAAGCGGCAGCTTCTCCTAAATCACAGACTCACCCTATTTGACATCCTGTTTAAATGTTTGCTTTTTCTCATCAAACCTGAACTTTGAAGATACTACACTCGATAACAGGCCAAACCAGCCAGGAGACTGACAGCATAAATATAGGATAAAAGAACAACTCAGAAGGATGATCTTCAGCAAATTTTTCTTTCGTCTTTCCCCTAACTTTGGTTCTGCATCCTATTTCAGTCATTTTGGTGGGCTTCATGAACTCAGCACTTTATCAACAAGTGCCATTTTTTTGAACACAACCCTGGGTAAAATACACTTTTATTAGTCAAGTGTGTTTTAGCAAGTTGCATCCAGTTTTCCTTTCGTGAACTGACAAAATACTATCAGAAAGCTGTTCTGAGACACGAGCAAGAAACAAACATCAGCTTCCAGGAGAAGATCTGAAAGCAGAAACATCTATGACAGGTCCTGTCAAAAGTCCCCATACTCACCAGAGGAACCTTACCCACTGAAACACTGCCTGACAGCATAGCCTGTCTGTAGTCTGGTGTCCTGTCACTTGCAAAGCCCATCTCTGAGTGCAGAGAAAAGCGTGTCACCTCAAACACACACGGATCTGTAGCACTACAGCTTGATAGATCTCTCCTTCTCACTTCTGCTGATCAAGACTTGTGAATTTACAAATAATTAGAAACACAGCTAAGGCTGGATAAGGTCTCACCTGGATTCGGAGGCATTTTTCTCCTCCAAAGATGTCTCCAAGTGTTACTTGCTTCCTCCAGTAATGTTTGAAGTGTGTGAAGTTTGGGAATTTCCCTTTACTGGTACTAGTTTACTTCTGGAGGAGTAACTTAACTGCTTTTTAGCAGTATACAAGTGTCAGAAAATCCTCTGGAAGAGGACTGCATTGTTCTACCCATTAGACTGAAAAGGCCCTGGATATCTGCAATTCTAAGTCTACAAAAACAGTTACTGTGGAGACAATATATCACAGGGGTCTGCAAGAACAAATTCACTGCATATTATTAATAATTATTAATACTGACAATAGACAGTAGCTCATCAAATAATCTTACATCCGGTAAGAACTTCTGTTTGCTCTCAATAAAGGCAAAAATAATATTTTTATTTATATATTCAACTTTTTTTTTTTAAAAAAGAAGTTTGCCTCAGTTTTACATAGTCTCAGCACATCAGAAGACCCTCAGGCACATCAGAAGCTGGAAAAAAAATGCTCTACATATTTCCTATCAACTCAAGAAAAGAAAACTATTTTCCCAGTGACATGAATCAGGCAACACTTCCATCCAAACCAGCAAATCAGAATAACTATGGGTTTGTTTTGGGGTTTTTTGTTTGTTTGTTTGTTTTTGTTTTAAGATAAATAATCATCATTTGGCCAGCAATAAATCTTTAGCTGGACAAGATGCTTTTAGTATCCACTACTCCCTGCCTTCCTTATACAACATTTTAAATCGTTTTGAATTTGTGAAGTAAATTCCCTAAGGGCTGTCCTGCATTTTAAGAAACAGATTTTAGTAATTGAAGACAACAAATCACTTACAGAAAATAATCGTAATGTAGGAAAGGCCTCGGCAGAGTTGTACTCTGAAAATCTTTTTGTAATTGTAGTCCCTTTGGACAGGCATAATCAATTAGAAGTGGTCTGATTTTAACCAGTTGCAGGCTCATTACATTGCATTCCCATTTCTGTTGATGGAAATCAGTTTCAGCCTGTGGCCTGGAACTCATATACGGCACTTCCTGGGGCCTCTCAGATAAACACATCAAGACACAGTTCTATTTGGATTTGTCCTTCACCCTTTATTCATTGAAACAACTTTAAAAATCGAGATTAAAACAGAGAAAAATTGGCTCATAACCAGAGATACACATATATGAGTAAGATACTGAACCTCAGAAAAGTATAAAGCTTCAGTTAATAATTATTCCTTACAGAATATTTAAGTGTGAGACTCAAAGCACTCATTTTTAACTGCTGACTTTAGTTTTTCTTGCTCTATGTCATGAGACACTCAGGTTCTATTTAATATAAACATATTACTCCTTCACTGCAGAAGGGCTTCTGCCTGTGACATATAAAATTGTCCCTAATGTATCTTCAAGTTTTCAAAACCATATTTCCAGTTTAAAGTTTCTACTCTCTGTAGATATTGCCTGCAATATATAATTTTAAACCTATATAGGAAATAAACTTTTAAGCAAGACAAGACAAATGATCTCTCCCCGAGCAGAGAGAGTCTGCAAAAATAATGTCTTTCCTGCCTCAGAAATTTTACCTTGCAACACCCAGGTTTCAAACAGTCCACATGAGCTTTGAGGAATAAATGGATCCACTACAGTCAGTAATCCAGCCACAGCATGGTGCAGTCCCTCAGGCTCAAAGGGCTATTCACGAGTCAGGGGCATTAAAAAAAAAATTAAAAAAAAATTGGGGAGTTTTCTGGTGTGGAAAGGTCAAAAAAGCCTTTGCAAATGTGCAGCAACTCTTTAAAAACAAAAACAGATAAAACCCTCAAAGATAACTGAAACAAGAAAAGAAATTGATAAAGGAAATGTGGTGCCTATTAAGTAAACAAATGAGAAGCCCACACCTGGAATACTGGCAACTCCTTCATAAAATAAATTACAAAAACAGAGTTGAAGGGTGAGTGACAAGAATAATCAGAAGCAGAGGAAGAAAGCTTGATATGAAGAGAACACAAACACTGGGATGAATCATACTGCAAAGGAGATGAACAGAGGCAGAGGATCACGATTAAAAAAACTGTAAAAACTAATATTCCAAAAAGGACATATCTTTTAAAAAGCAGTACTGAAATGAAATAGAAAGGTGACGAACTCAAGTATGGGTGAAGGGGGTTTTGAGGGTTGCTTTTGTTTATTTTGTAGATGCAATACACAGCTAAACTTTTTAATGTACTGCAAAGGATAATCAACAAGGCCAATAGCATAACAGGATTTGAGAAACTTTATTTTGTATAAATAACAAAAGTAAATATATGTTGTAACATAAGAATTACTGATGGTAGATACAGCCTACCCAAAACAAACATAAAGCAGTCAGAAAAGAACTTATCCCTACAGGCATGCTATATTGAAACAGCCTTATACACGGCGGTTCCTTCCTCCCTGTGAAGCATGTCACACTTGCCTAGTCATCAACAGTGGTAAACTGGGCAGAATGTGACCTATGGTGAAACATCATCTGGAAATCTCCTTCACGGAACATAACATCTTGACATCTAGGATCCATCAGTAAGGATGACTCTTCAGAGGACATGAAAGCTCTGACCCGTCTCTAAGAGTCTCCAGTCATCCTAATCATCTCTCTCTGGTATAGTTCAACCTGCCTGTCACCTCTTTTCTATATGGCTACACTTATATCTTAAAGGCTACATTCTACATGAGACTATCTGAAGAAGCTCATTTCAGATGTGCTCATCACCAACTCATTTATTGAAAACCACCACTCTTCATGAGTGTGTGGTATTGCCAATGCTACCCAAAACTGAGCAGCTGTTTGAACTGCATATACAGAAGAAATCACACAAACAGCAATAACAGAATTAAAACTGAACTACTTCTACCAAAAGTCTAAGCGAAAAAGCAAAAGGAATTTGTTTTAAAATTAACAACAGCCCCCAAAACAATCTGAAATAAAGAATGGTTAATAACTTAAATGCAGTGTTAAAATTAGTCATTAAGAATTTTAATGAAATGAAAGAACTATTCTTTAATTGCTGTCCTGGACTGGCAAGGTAATCTATTACTCACTTGTTCATAAGAAATGAACAAAACAGGCCCACAAGAAAGCTAGTTACAGCTGACCGAGAGTTGCCTAAACACACTCACAGCTGAAAGGGCATACCTTTGTTTTACTTACTGTTTACAGTATAGTTTGTATTGTCATAAACAACACTGCATCATTAAAACTACTGCTAGTTCTGACTGGTCCCTCAAAATCTTCACAGTGATAAAGAATCAATACAAAAAAAGAAATGTGAAGAAGCTCTCAGAGTTGTTTCTTACAAAACTTCTAAACATGAGTTAATACACTTTCTCTGAAACAATTTCAGGTGTCTCATGAGGGAACATCTCTGTGGCTTTCAGAAAAGCTTAAATAGCAATATTCCAGAGTTCGGATTTTGTTTGTATTTACACCCTTGGATCAGAAAAAACATTTTGGATGACTGGAGGGGATCTTTTCTGTTGTTACACAGTTCTAGGATGAGGAATACTGCACAAGGTCATTACTTCAAGCTTTGACATGGAGCCGTACCTCATTCTTCACATCAACAATCCCCAAGACTAGTTCCACAGAAGGCAGAATAGTGGGCTCCTTTATACAAGGCAGCTAAAGGACTCCAGCATTCAGTAGATACCGTAAGTACAAGTAATATATTATTGTTTCTCCAGATGCAACAGAAGTCAGAAATTTCCTCACAGATATTCCACCCGATTTATAGAGCGCTTGACTTACCTTGCTTTTGAAACTTGCCCAGGTGAGTACTCAGCATCACAAGGACATCAAGACAGGCAGCTCTGGTCACAAAACAAGGATTTGGTCTAGAAAAAATCAAGTTACTAAAGATTAAATCCTTATAACATCCATGCTCAGAAACAGCTGTGGAACACATCAGCTTCGTGTGTCTATTTTACTTAATTAATGAAGATCAACTATTGATAAAATTAGACTGCATATACAAAATAATTAGGCCAAGTTATCTAAGGTTCCCTTCCCGGTCCATTCTCAATGAGTCTCCCTAGCAGACCGGCAACACCATTCCTCCATCCATTCCACCAAATCAGTTTATACATTTCATTATTACTGGATGAATCAGCTTGCCCTAGCAACTACCATGCCTTTATTTCATTTATAGATAATGTGTGTAACTAAATGCATTAACAAAAATAAGTCTTCAGGTCTTATTGTTACAGTTCATAGAAGAGAAAATTCCCCATGAAAGGTACCTACAATATCTTTTCAAGAGTCGTAACTCTCACTATTCTGATGAAGGCCACGGAGGCATGCGTGTTTTTAATTTTTTTTTTCCCCAGACCAGAATATTGGGGATTTTGTGTGTATAAGGCAAATTGGTAATAAGCTACTTGCTGCTCTACCTTTTCAAGTCACAAGTGACAGACATTTTTCCCTCCAACTAGAAATGTAAAATTAGGCTAACAACTTCATTTGTCTTTATACTGCTATCACCGTATGTTTCAGCCAGGAAAACTTTTCTTAAAATATAACTTAATATGTGACCAAACAGGAAATCCAGTTCAAAACACAGAAATTATCCTGATTAGTCCAATGAGACTTGCACTAAAACAAAAACTTTTCGAATCAAGCAGCACAAGATTAAAGTATGACTAATTCTGTTCAGTATTTAATTTTTATTTTATCTGGCACTTTGTATGCTTATCTTGATGTTTGAAACCTTTTCAAAAATTGCTGAAATGTTAAATAATTAAAAATGTTCCAAAAAACATTCTCAACTCTGTAACATCTTTAAAATACAAGAAAAAAAACCTTTTTCAAATTTAGATATGCGATCATGACATAAATATAAAAGTTCTGACGTTCTTGGCAGCTGTTTGCCTATGGAGAGTTAGTCTGTGATCCTGTTAAAAAAGACAATTTTTACCAGAAGCACTGCTCTCACCTTCAGTAATAAAATCTGTAATAAGCATAAATTACTACAACATTAGGCACCCATATAACAAATAGCAGATTACGTGCTACCAGGATTTCTCTTTGGAAAATATTTTTTTTTCTTTTGCATAACCAGAGACTTTTAGACACTTTCTTACAAGTGCAGTCATGAACCTCCAAAAACTTATCCACGCTTGCTTCTTACCATTTGCCTTAAAGTACAACAGCTAAAAGCCTGCTGGCAGAGAAGATGCACATCAGTAAGAAATGATACCATAAGAAGTCGGAGCAATTTTAATATGGCTTATTTTGAAAAGGAAGACTTGATGTCTGTCTGTTCCAACTAAGCAAATCTCCCTCCTTAACCTTGGGCATGCAGTAGTTACCCCAGTTGTTCTTCACAAATGTGTGTGAAAACACTGTCAAGAAATACTCCCAGGGTTAGGATCTCAACCCATGAGAAAAGAGACCAACAGGTCAGTCAAAGGCTTAGAAGAAAAAGAAATGGAGAGGTCTCTCATAAAATGGACGAAAGCAGCCATGACAGATTTCAGTTAAGATGAGGAACACAGTGGACTTACTGCACTTTCAGCTCCCTTGAAAAATGGAAGACTCACTTATTATTCAGGCATTTCACTGGAAAGAAAATTTCCAATCTCCAAGCCGTGCCTTGGGAAAAACACGGTTGATGCAACCTTTACTGAAGTAGTGACAACAGCAACACTGATACGGTTTTTAATTTTGGTCCAGCTTTTAAGCATTTTCCACTTCATTTTGAGTATGCATATACCATGTTTTGATTTTGAAATTAAGCTTTTCTAGCATAAAACAGGCCAAACGTTTACTCTTGGCTGGCCCCATTGCTCTGGTGATGCGAATGAATTCTCAGCCCTGTGTGCCAGACGGACACAACAGGAAATTCAGTCTTCCAAAACCAAGAAATTTCAGTGTTGTTCAGACTGTGGCAGAAAGATCAGTCTTGAAGACAATCGAATTGTGATTTGCATAACAGAACTGACAGCCATAAATCACATGCTGAACATTTCAAATGATTCACTGCGCAGTATTTAAGATGACCTATTCGTGCAGAACTTAAACAATCAGAGTGGGAAGAGGACAAGATGTTTTTTTTTAACACAGATACCCAAATAAAGTGGTGTTCTCATAAACAAGCCTTGAGGAAATCTGTCTCCAAACAAGAAAGTCACAGCAGTAGCAAGGGTGGGAGCTCCAGGCATCTGGAACAGCATTCCTTTTTTTTGTCCCGAACCCAAGAATTAGTTCATTTCCCTTCCAACTTGGATATTAATGGAAACAAATACATCATATGCTCACTCCAGATGATAAACTGTATGTGACTCTGAGCAGGGTAGAGCTAGAGATGGTTAGGATTCTCCTATCTAAGGGTATGTCCACACAGAAATATAAGATGGGTATCAAAACAGTATTCATATCCGTTTACACTAACAGCAGGCTAGTGATGCCAGCACAGAGATCCATACCTCATTAAAGCAAAGCTTTCTCTACATTAGCCTGTAGGTTGGTGTAACAACAGCAGATCTGTGAAGTCAAACAGCTGCAACCAAAGACGCAACCTACACATCCTGCCCAGATGCACTCAAAAGTCATTTGCAGAAGTTCATCGTGTTGCTTTTTGTTTCTCTTTGGATACAGTTTAAAGCCAGTCTGCTCCAGGAATCTCACTGCACTTAGAAGCTTATCCCACAGTTTCTAGCACTCCTCCTCCTACTTGCAGGTTGACTGTTCAGGTGGAAATAAAAGTCACCTCACAGACAACCACCAAGTTAAATTTCACCAACAGCCAATACTGCAGAATATTTCAACACATCTGACCAAAGACAGGTCAAAGGCTGTGTGCCCTGAGTAACATGTAAAAGGCAAGCAGTGTCACAGACTTGACCTGCTAGGCAGAGGGGAAGAAGACACCCAAAGCTCCAGCCTAACAGTATCTTCACTATGGGGGGAAAAATGCATCTTTTAAAAATTATTATTTTGGGTAGGTGTGGCTGAATGGTAGACAAATCTGAAAATACAGGTGCCAGTTTCTATACTAATAATTTTGACACATTACAGCAGATACCTGCATTAGATGCTGAAGATAAAGTCTTCCAAACCTAGCCAATTTCTCACCATTAATGCTGAACAGGTAATTGGGGACAGGGTAGTCACATCTTTGTAATGTCATTTTCAATTCTGGTATGTGAATATAAAATCAGAAAAGAGTTGAAGTCATTGGCAGGAGGAAACCTTGTGTTAGCTGTTAGAGTCCAGTGATTTTTTTTGTTAATGGAACTAAATAGTCCTTTTAAATTCATAGGCTCCTGTTCAAATGCCTTTGAAGAGGGCCAGGTTAAGCACTTACAGAATATGAAATGATGGGAGTAACAGCAAGCTGTTTGTTTTCAGCAAGGAACTGCCTGATAGGTGAATGAGGAAGTGTACCCTTCAGGAGATATTCCCTCTCTGCAGATACAAATCAGACGGGGCAGGTTCAGAAGCTCCGTGTGCAATACTGCGGTTTGCTCCAGCTGGCTTTGGCTACCAGCAGTAGTGCTGGGACCACTTTGACTTCTGTTCTGCCTTTACTGCCTTTAGGTCCCACTGACTGCAGGTCTACATAACATGAAATCAGTCTTAGGCTCTCACAGTTTGGAGCTTTGCAAATACTATTTTTTAAAAGTTTGATTCACCTTTTATAGTTAAATTATGAATTTAAGGTAGCCATTTGTTTGCTTATTTTGGGATGCCAGATCTGATGCAAACCAAACTGGCATTTATTGAAGAAATCAGCAACATGTGGTCACAGACCTCCTGTGGACCCTGGTCACACACACACTTTCAACTCTACCAGGAAAACGTGGCTTAACTTCTAAAATTCAGTTTCTCTTGCATTACTGTTTATTTTAAAGAAGATCAACATTAATGAATTACAGAGCAAACTGTCTCCTCTTCCAAGGGAAACAACAACAAGCAAAGAACATGGAAAGCTCACACATTTGGCTTTCTGTCAGAACATTGGGAAAAAGATTTAAACAAACTAAATATGCAACCTCTTGCTTCTCTAACCACTAAGGTCTGCAGAGGCCCTTAAACATAATTTCTACTCATTACAGGACACCATTTATAACCACTTAGAGTCTTACATATAAACAAGGATGCCAGCACACCTTTATCTAGAGCAAGTACCAAAGAATTTTGATGCAAAACTTTTGAGGATTCTCATTCTCTTCTCAAACCTCCAGTTTTCAATGGCACTAAGTCAAATGACTTAAAAAGATGACAACTATTTTCTCCTGGATCATTCCTCTTTTTCCAAAGGAGCACCACCTCAGTTAGAGATGAAGAGCAACGAGAAAAGGTAACATTAGAAGGACATGAAGCTGTTGGAGCAGGTCCAGAGAGAGCCACAAAGATGACCAGAGGGCTGAAGCACCTCCTCTACGAGGACCTGCTGAGACAACTGGGACTGTTCAGCCTGGAAAAGAGAAGGCTCTGGGGGGACCTTATTGCAGCCTTCCAGTTCCTGAAGGGGTCCTATAGGAAAGCTGGGGAGGGACTTTTTACAAGGGCAGGTAGTGACAGAACAAGGGGGAATGGCTTTAAGCTGGAAGAGGGAAGATTTAGACTAGATATTAAGAGGAAATTCTTTACTGTGAGGGTGGTGAGACGCTGGCACAGGTTGCCCAGGGAAGTTGTGGACACCCCTTCCCTGGAAGTGTTGGCCAGGTTGGACAGGGCTTTGGCAACCTGGTCTGGTGGGAGGTATCCCTGCCCATGGCAGGGGGGCTGGGCTGGATGAGCCTTAAGGTCCCTTCCAACTCAAACTACTCAATGATTCTATGATTAAAATACTGCATTTGTTACATCAATAGGACAGATACATGTCACCAATTATGAAATCAAAGCTGTTTGTGTTAATGTTTATAACATTAGCTTTTGGTTGTACTAGTCAATACAAGTTCAATGGTTTTTGAAGAGGTAGTTTATTTTGCTCATATTTTTCCTCATTAGGAAACAGATGTTGCAAAAGTATTAGCAGAAGCAGCACTATAAATACACAGCAACTGACGCTATTTACTAAACATTTAATGATCAAAGCGTATTTGCTCAAACTCTCAATGAGCACTTAACAAATTTCAAATGCAACCTGCCAATCAGTGTCTATTAAATAAACCTCTTAATATCTCTCTCATGAATTACTTTAGCTATAGTTATCTTTGTGTAGTTAGCTATCTTCGGGACAAAACTAAAGCAAAACTTTTGTAAAAGGTCTCAGAAAAGCACTGTGTTTTGCAGTCTCCAAGCTCTTAGAAGAATCTGAAAGATTTCAAATCTTTTAGCCAGGGCTGCCTTACAAATACGAGCTAATCTCATTTGTCAAACTGGAATATAACTATTAAATAACTAACAAAATAGAATTTCCTCCTAATAACATGTAACATGTACATCACAGTTTTGGTTACAGTACAACAATACATAACTACGCAAGGTGTCAGCCAACATCTTTTCAGAGTAAAGTACAGTGTTTAAATGACTGTTAGCTACTTCTAATCTACACGTTAAAATGGGGCACTCTCAGACTCTATCTTTAAAAACTGATTACAACATTTGGCTCATGAATCAAGCTAATGTAGAACTCCAGTCAAAATTATACAACTTCCAAAGCCACACAGAACCCCCTGTATTTGGTCCAAGAAGTTCACAACACACTCTTAAGCGTCAGGGTAAAGAAACTGGTGCTGGCAAGATTACAAGGGCAACTCTTCCAAAGGCCAATTCACAGCTGCCTGAGAACAAGGGAGAATCGTCCTTATAACCTGTCTGACTGTTTCCACTTCTATTTCCAAAGTGAACTGTTAATTAAATGAATCGCCTTCTCCTTCCCTGGTCTATAACAAAAATGTCACTCTTACTGTAGTGCTCTGTGTTTCTGGAGCCTTTGGAAAGGCTGAAAGAGACTAAAATTCCTGGAAGCAAGACCCTTCCACAGGACTAAACTTATCACTAGTATTTTAGGAAGAGCCCTGTATTAACAGAAAAAGAAAACCTGTAATAGGTAAACACCACCCTCTTCTTCTGTTTAAGTATTTGAGTTTAAAAAGAGTTTAAAAAACTCTCAGCAACACCTATTCAATTTTACATTTTAGCTAGCAGACTATAAATCAGCCTGCTGGTGTTGAATTTAAATCCTTAATTTAAATCCTTTCTAGCCACCAATATAACATACAGTTTTTGCTTCCAACAGATAAACCTGTTTCCTAAACATCACATTCTAGCTAATACACAGGATGCTGTTGCAAAAGCCTTTGCACAGACCCTTGTGATTCTGAACTTTAAGAACATTTCTGATGAGTCAACATTTTACATACAATTGGGGCTGGAATTTCACCTTTAGCTCTGGCAGAAGTACAGGGAAGAATCTGGACTGAGTCCAACACATTCTAATGCTAGCTGTACTTGGGGATGGGGTCTATGCAACTTCCTATTTCTAGTTTCCCAGTCTGCCTTTGTCTTCCATAATCTCAGCTCTTCATGCTGGCACATCAGGAACTAAGTTTCAGGTTTAGAGTATATCTTTTCCTACCTATCAGCTTCCAGCTTACTGCTTTCCTGGAGAATGGCAAGTATTCTAATATGTGACCTGCAATTGTATCAGCTAAAATATCTTCTAAATGCACCAAGAAGTGCATCTTCTGTGATGTTTGAGTCTTGATACAGTCAACTCTACATAACCCTTAGGGAGCTATCCATAGGGAGTTTTACCCTTGGAGGGCTGTTGATGAAGCAGGCCAAGATGGTCTTGTACTGACCACATTTTACCTGCAGAGAGATCTGGAAAATGATAATTTTTCACTCATGGAGGTAAGAAAGCTTATGGAAATCACACCTACACATACAATGAGCAGTTGATTAAAAGATTAAATCTCCTTCTGTTTGATTATTAGCTTTCAAATTCTGCAGTACACTAAAGACTGAGGTTTTTGGGGGTATTTTTGTTTAGAAGGCAGCCTTCATATTTTAATCTATTTTCTCTCAGAGCCCACATCTGTAGCACTGAATCAACACACACGGCCTTCCTCTTGTCTTCTTGAGGAGACGTTAATAATGGATTTAATTATTAAACTTTGTCCATAGCATTTTTAACCATGTAATACAAAACCAGCACATCAGTGATCATCACTGCCAAAAGACCTACATTTAATGGAAAGCATTTAAAAAAAAAAAAAACCACATTAAAATGAAGCCCACACTACCAAGTAATCCTTGCTGAGTTCCTGGAAGTGCAGGAACACCCGCACAGAAATACAAACATCTAGTACCAGTGCATCTGCTTGCCTACTTGGTGCTGTTAAGATAGTGGAGTATTACCATGTGTACATTACCCTTAACTCGCCCATTCTATAAAGACCAGCTCATCCTGCCTTATAGGAGGCATTTTCTCCAGAGGGAAAGTCGCTGGTCTGGTGATAGAAGTTTTTCAACTATCACCAAAATGAGACTATTAAGTTGTTGTTCGTTTCTGTGATAAAGGCAGAGAATATATTGCTTTAAAAAGAAGCTACGCAGATTATTTTTTCATAATGAAACCGCTAAGAACATCCTGAGTTTCAGCTATTAAGAAAAAATGATTTGTGCTCTGTCTGTCCTTGGTGTATGATACTGAAAGGCTGTATTTTGTTGGTGTTGTTTTTAGCATACCGGATTGATAAAATAATCCTGTCTGTTTTCTTTTTTATTCTTTTAATGAGAACTGCATGTGATCCCTTAACAATATCCTAAAAAACTTAAGAGGTCAATCTAATCCCATGTGCAAATTTTATTAATTTTACATAATTGCCATCAGAATTTTCACCTATAAAGGAGTAAGCTACTAAAACTTTTCTGCTCATTTACCAGAAAGCGTTTTCAGATATGAGTGAAGATTTATGTCCAAATCCTGTAATTGTACATGGTTTGTGCCTAGTCTGAATCTTGCACTGGTGGAAGGAACACACCTTAAATAACCTTAGTCAATTCTGAATATTCCCTGAATGTTCATATTTAAGTTAGGATTATGAACCAGAGCCAAAGAATGTTTTATCTTATGTAAAGTACATCTTAAACTTCAGTCTGAAGTTTAAACATCTCTACTGATGCCCAAAGCAAGTGTTCCAAAACAAGCAATCACCAACTGCCTAAATAAACAATTTATAGCTGTGTTAAGGATACTATTATCAAAACTGGTGAAAGAGTGGACTTGGAGCAGCACAGAAACCTGAATTAGCCTGCTAAAAGCACGTAAGATTTAAATGAATGCCTCCAAGAATACATCTATGAACAATGACGTAACTGTTATGACTCTACTCTCAAAAGAAAAGACCAATCAGGCTAAATTAGGCTCATGGGTCAGAAAGTGCAGATTAATAAATTACCAATGTGCACCTGATATGCAGTAACTGTTCATATGGGTGTGCTCTCCTCTCAGCTGCAACAGGACAAAAAAAAGTTTCCCTTGATACTTCATGTATGTAAGAGCAGACACATGAGTTACTGCTCCAGCCCAGCCAACAGAAAGTTACCTTTTCAATTTGAAGCCAAGTAAACAGACTTTCATAGAGCCAGGCTCAGTCATTAAAACTATTTTTGAACACAGCTGTATAATATGTACAGATCACTAATGAACAAAGATAATTAATGGCACTTTTCAGTGTGCAGGTTTTAAAGACAGAAATGGAAAGGTTAGAAATGGGAAGATGCCAAGAGCAGACATGGCTGTGGAAGGACAACAGGGTCTTGATGCAGTGAGAAAGAGGAAGAGATGAGGGAACGATCCGAAGAGAAGGGCTACTTTGGCAAGAAGGATGATCTATGTTCTCCTCAGTTGTTGACTTCCTGCTCTTCTGAAAGTACAAAAAGCCCTTTCCAGCTCCCCGATAATGTTCCCCTTCCAAAAATCACACAGAGGCTGCTTGCAGAGCAGCAGAGAGTCATAGGCATCTTGCACCTACATCTAGATATGCCTGTATATGCCTCTGGAAACTTCCACACAGCCACCGTGAAGAGCACAAAACACTGTCTTGTCTTTAATAGCCTGCTCACTAGAAATTACCAGTGTCTCTCCTAAGGGGCAATGAGAAGAACAGGGGCATATTTAGGTTACGCTCTTTGAGCCACCAAATCCACAGCGAGGCCACACTTCTGCTTTGCACACAGATGGCCTAAATGCATCTCACATGAAGTTCCTTCCAGAAAGGACCTAAGACCAGTTGTCTGCCTGTTGTTACTCATGTAACACTGACAAAAGTGGAGCGGTAAAAAGACTAGTACAAGCTTGATGGAGTGCCATGGCTACCAAGTTGCTAATGTACTCTGCCTGTGAGATTTCCCTCATCCAAAGCAGTGATTGCTGGATCATCCTAGAGTCAGCCTGGAGAAAACCAAGCAACAAGCGGACAGTGAATCTGGTTTTGAGCCCAAGCCTGGAATAACTTTTGCATGTATTTGTTGTGTGAGCTTGAATCTTGTGCCCCTACCTCAGGACCCATTTGTGTTTTTACCAGTCCCATCCGTAAAGCAGAGCACTAAGCAGCAGCTCCGCAGAGCACGGGATATTTGGATTATGAAGTCAAGCTCTCACACGGCAGGTGGTCCATTCCAGATAAACTACTGACTCTTCGCAAAATGCAAAGCCAATCGGTTTTATACAAGGCTGTTCCACACAAGTTAGTTACAAGAAAGCAGCCTTCTTAGAAGTAAGCTTTCCCAGTGCAGACAAGCTCTCAGTTAAAAATCGGCACATGGCTAGAGGTTAGCAGAATGTATTATTTGACTTCTGGCAGAACCTCAAAGTCTTTTCCCCCTCCTGTGGTCTCCAGTAAGAAGGAAGGCAGAAAAAACCAAAAAATCAAACTAAAAGCACTGAAAGACAGCATCCTACAGCAAAGCTGTGCAATGACATGATTTCACAAATTTTCAAATATCAATACTTTGTCATGCCAAAGGCTACAAATGAAACAAGACAGTTATTTCCAGGACTTCTGTATAACAAATTACCAGCTCCAAAGGCTGCCCTTTTAACTTTTTGTATTTATGAAGCAGAAGGCACCTAGCATTAGTCTTGTAACATCTTGGTATGCAGTTGAGCTAAAACATTTTGGGTTTTTTTATTAATATGAAAGAGCTTTAAACTCTTTCAAAGGCCTAGCTTGATATATTGATTATTTTTTAAAGCTTTCACCAGACTAAATTCCATCACTTCATTCTATCACCAAACAAAGCAGCTACAACAAAGCAGTTTTTACGTTTATTTTAAATTTCTGTTCCTCTCAAACACCCTGCAATAAGCTAACACTGCTGAAGAATTTCTTGAGCCAACTGTGATATCTACATACTTAGTAACTTCACTAGGCTTTTCTTCCATGACTCTGTTCGATCACTTGTTTAAAATTCAGATAGATTTAAAATCAAGTGTCCTGCATCATGGGAGTTTCATAGCTGAATTAAAATTACAATAAAATCTTCATTATTTTGTTTCTTTTAAATCTGCCACCTTGCATGGGAAGGGATACTAATTACTCATCCCCTTTCTGTGAGAATCATAACATTAAAGTTTTTTAATTCGTCATCTCTGTTATCCCTTTCCAGGTTAAAAAAAAAATTTTAGCCTATTTAGTCATTCCTCACCTAGAAACCATTCTACACTTGTAGTCAGTCTTTTTAATGCTCTTTATCTCTACTGTATCTTCTTTGAGGTTTACACAATACTCAAATACACAATACAGACTAATACACAAACATTACCTGTGTTTTCTGTTTTGTTCTGCATTCCTCTTATGATATTTGCCCACTCTCCTGTTGGACTCTACCAAGAATCAGGGTGATTTTTTCCAAACAAAAAATCTGCTTGGTCTGACTTACAAAGTAAAGTCCAGACCGTTTTATTCATCTGCATAATTTCACCATTATTTACATCAAGTTTTAGCTGCTATATCATCACTCTCACTTTCTCAGGAGACAATTCTGTAACCGTCAAGTATCAATTATATCGTGACTACCTCAACTCAGTTAACAGTGGTAGACTTCCTCAACGCACTAGTGACCCCCCTTCTCCAAATCACTTACAATTTTTGTTTTCGGATGTTCACAAAGCAAAATAGGTTTTATCAGAGATCCACACTCCACTGCACTGGTGACCTCTCTCTGCTGTGCAAACTGTACTCTGGAATATTTTATTCCAGTTCTTTATCTGTGCGAGGTCTCATGCTCTCTGTCCGCAACTGAGTCTTTTAAAGGTAAGAATTTTCAAAAGCAACTGATGAGATCAAGCAGATTTAAAAAACCAAGCAAACAAAACTTTCTTGATTGGAGTACGTAGGTCATGAAGATCCTTTACAGAAAACTAAGGAAAAAGTTTTCAAATCTATCTTGTATTGTTTGTGGGCAGCACTTTTGATAGTTTCAACAACTGCTATGATATTTTTCTACTACTTCTTTGTAAAGGTCAAAGTCAGAGGAAATAGTAACATAAAAATCTGATACATGTGGTGTATTTTTCTTAGCCCAGAAGCAACATTCATCCTCAACAAGGCTGCTTCTGTAAACATTTTCATTCACACTTAGTAATGCACATAGGTAAAGTATACCGATGCTTTTTTATCCCTGTTTTTTGGGGGGGGGAATTCAATCTTGATGAAACAGCAGGAAGCCAGTAAGGCATCTCAATTTTATGTTTCTAGAGAAACAGATCTGTCCACTGTGCCAAAATAAAAAATAGTTTTTAAAAAACCCTCATCAGCCTAGCCTTCCGTATGTTAGCAACTCACATGTATAAACATAGTTATCTTGTGTTTTATCTTACCTTTTAGCCAACCACAGCTTGGTTCCTATACAGGTAATGATATCACTCAGTCCCTGATGAAAGTCCGAACTAACGAGCTGTTTTGATTCTAAGTACGATTGCAGCAAGTGAAAAACCTAAACAAACAAACAAACAAAAATTGAAACTAGAGCTTCGAGCCATTTGCTTTTCCTCCAAATAACTGTAAGATGAAAACAGCCACCTGCAAAATGAAAAACTATTACTCAAGGAAAAAGGTGTATTCATTTGGCATAACAACAGAGAGATCCCTTAAATTACCAATGCTTTAAGATTCACTTCTCACAGTAATTGAACAACAAAACACAGAAAGTGCTGGAAGATGAAGTATGCAGAGGACAGTCAGTTGAACACAAGTCCTACTGGCCCTTGCCAACTTAAACATCCCTCAGCTTTTAACTTCCTTGCAGTGCCATCTGCTTGCCAGTGCCAGCACAACTGTCCATGGAGCACACTGGCAGCTTGGCCCACTGGATACAGCAGGGCTGGTTGCATCATAAAGGTACAACCAAGGAGACAGGGAAGGGTCTTTAAAATCCACACACGGAGCAAAAAGCTTTTTAAAGGCAGTAGAATCATCCAATATAATTCCTGTGAAGTGCTGACAGAAAAGTATCTGTATTCCTACACCCGAGATCCTTCATTCAGGACTCTGGTCAAACACAGTGGGCAGCTGGGTTTCACAGAGAAGGGAGATGCTCGCACCCATCCCTTACAAGGACAGAGAACTCCGAGTTCTTGCACTGAGGCTGTGCAGTGACAGCATTATCTCCTCCAGAGCTCCACATAAACGCCTAGTAGACATGTCCTAGCTACCACAAAGGAAAGAATTCAAAATATCAAAACAGAAAACATGACTGTAGCTTTCTGGTCAGACAGTTAACAAAGCAGATAATTCTGTTCTTAGAGACCTTTCTTTGCCATTTAAAAACAGGGTTTCCAAGTAGTATTGGATATACAGAAAAGTGTTAAGAAAAAACGGAGTTAAAGAAAGATGCACAGTGGAGAGGGACTCTCCAAGCCCAGCACCTGTAGTATCCATGCTCTCTGCATGTAAGAGAGGGTGCGTGACACGCGCTGTTGACACAAGTCACAACGTCCGTATCATCCCACTTAGTTTTTACCCTTCCCATTCATTGATGGTTTGATTTCTAAATGGAGAGACATGTGGTACAGCACTGAAGCCTAATGGGAAAGATCGTGCTCTGGTTAAGGAGATTTGCACACACATGCAATCTGGAAGCTGAAATAGGAGGAACAGGGTGCTAACCCTCACTCTCTCTTTAACTTGCATTACAGCCTCCAAATTTGAAATTCTAGGCAAATGTAGGTAAATTTGTTTGCCTACACAGGTAAGTGACACTGATAGATATGACAGGGTTTCTATGCAAATTGAAAAAGTACATCCTCCACTATTTACTGAAACTGGCTATGTTCAGAATCTAGGAGGCTTTAGAGGTGTTATTAGATAATTTCTGAAAATACATACATGAACATTTTATATGGAAACACTCTTCACATGTGAGAGCATTAGCACTTCATATTTGCACTTCATATTTGCACAGCGACAATTTTATGACTAACGGATCAAGCCAGGGCCTTCACTTCACTTTGTGAAAAGAAAAACCTTTGTATCCAGACTTTCATATCTTAGATCTTGGTTTCCCACTTTCCAGCTGTCACTTGCTCCCAGGGTTATATTTTATTTGTTTGTTTGCTTGTTTTGGAAACACAAGCACTGCCTCATAACATTAACCTGACACAATTTCATCTGGGTTATTTTTTGTGAAATTATTCAAGTGGAAAAACAGCTGCAGTGGTTTCAAGTAAGCACGGAAACAGAACAGAGGAGATGTCAAGAGACTATCTAATTCATACAAACACTGGGGCAGGGTCTAAACATTCTCCAATGAAACAAATGGCTGACTGTCCTAATCTTGAAAACAGCCAAGAAAGCAGATTCCAAAATATTCATATGCAACCTCTTCTAGCCTCTTTCTATGCAACCTCAAAATCCAAGCTCTGAGGTAAGGTGCTCCTCTCCACTCCCACCCTTGCCCTCATGGTAAATAACTGCTCTCTGGACGCCATTCAGTCAGCCCAGATTTTTTCCTAGTGAGGTACTTATTAAACACAGAGATCCCACTGGGGCCCCTTGACAGGAACAATTAAATAAATGCTCATCTCCCTGCGTTATAGCAATGCTCTGCAAGCAAGAGATATCCCGTAAAGATAGCTGTCATCTTGTCTTTCTTTTTTAAATCTTCTAAAGTCCTCTGTGCTGAACATCATTTTGTTGACATCTTTCCAAGATGTCTCTTCCAAGATCATTTTGAATTTTGATCTTTTTTCAACAAAGGGCTTCGCAAAAGCGCAAGCATGCAAACACTTGACAGTGTCACCAGAGATCACCACCTTAAATCTTCTTCTTTAGCCTGCTCTTGCCTGTGCAACTGTCTGCTTATTAGAACAGTTTATGTAAGTATCGATTCAAAATTAACTGTTTACATGAAAACCAGTGCACAAAGTTGCCACTACTACTAGTTTCTCTTTATTTTCTGTGGCTTGCCCTTAATCCCTGTTAAGTAATGGACCTTATAAAAGAAAAGGGATGAGAAAGTAAAATAATGTATATGCAGAAGCTCTTCTTATTGCCTTTCCTACCCTCTGCTAATCGAAAATCATTTGGTGCCTTAACCATTCTGATTTTAGTCTTCTATGCTTGTGTGCATTTCCAGGAACAAGAAGGGATTTACCTCTAAGCAGTAATGTAAAATCTGTTTCAAAATTATGAAGGGGCTATCGTATTTTTTCCTAGAAGCCTAAATTAGATTAATCTCTTCAGCTTTGAAAACAACTTCCAAAGTGCCTGCCTCCTAAATACAAAAGAAACATAAGTAGTTCGATAATTCAAGTAAAAGGTCTTGAGAGAGGGAGAACTGTGCATACTAAGTAGGTCAAATTTGTGGATTTAAATTAGCCCAGGTAGGAAATTCAGTACTGAACATCCAATCAAAATTCTTATGCAATTCAGTGTCTATATGAACCACATCCTTTCAATATCATTCAGAAGCCATGAGCCATATTTAAGCAGTAGAATTAGAAGGCACAACTCACATAAGAGTTTGACTCACTCTTCAAAAATGTTGGTATTCATCGAAGACAATGTTCAACTACTACAGTTTACCCTGGTCCAAATTTTGACATATACAAAATACTGATTTTTCTCATTATTTCAGTGCAAGCCCTCTATCATTTATTCAAGTTTCCTCACCAAGTTTTGGAGAACTAGAAAGCTTTCTCCACAAAGGAATTATTTTTTTCAGCGTAAGATTCTGAATGCCTACACTAAGTTGAAATTGTGATTAATGTCTTCACGTTTTATTCAAAGCCTTACTTTATGTAAGCTGAAACTGGAGGCAACCATACAAGCCATCTGTACAAGTTAACCTCAGTAGTTCTTCATTTCCATCATGTGTCACACGTCATTGTTTGGCTTACAGTGCTATTGCTGTAGCTTCCATGATCTAAGACTACAAGCCAGGTAGTGTTTGCATGGAGAGGTAGAAAGTTTTATGAGCCTGTTTGATATTGATAATAAAATAGACAGGTTTTCCAGCACATGGCTCTCCTCAAGTCCAAAATACTACTTGATTTAAAATCCTCTGCTAAATTCCTCACTGACACATAAATGCACTGAGGTCATGGTGTTCCTTTTGTATGCAGGATTGCTTTTTTATTACACTAAGGCAATATACTATTTTTTTTCTTTTTTAAAGGTAGTTTTACAAGAGATTTGTGCTGTCTGCAGAGGAAGGTTTATGAAGACTTACAGGCTGGAAGTTATTATCTTTAAATTTGACATGAACTAGACACCAAGAAAGCCGCCTGAAAGCATCTTTGAGGTGTTGGGGGTCTTTTTAATAAAACACCAGACCCAAGGTATCATCCATATTTCTGTGAAACCTTGCATTAAAGATGGCAAGTTGCTGGATGCCCACAGACCTCTTCTTTCCCTGCACAGAAGGTTCAGGAGTCAGGCTAAAACACCAGCAGGACTCAACAGAGTGCCCATCAACCTGAGCAAGAGTTGTTAAAACGGTGCAAGCCATGAGAACAGCAGCCATAACAGCTGCTATTTTTCAAGTGCTCATTTTGGATGATGAAATTTAAAAAAACACATTACTTTTTAAAAAAAATAAATACTTAAATGATTAGACATCAGATAGGTCAGAAATATGAATCATGAGAAGCAGGAAGAGACATATTTCTCCTCCACATCAACTTAGATATGATATGAAGCTGATTATTATCTTTAGCAGCTCTCATCAGCTCAAATTGCTGTATCCAAGCCATGAAATACACTAGTAGAATAACGAAGCAATGCAACAGTGGATAAAAACTGATGTAAACCACAAAATTTAGCAAGTGCCTTCACATGTTTTTGATGCCAAGAGTCCTCCCGCAAATGTACAAAGATACTGCAAATAACACAACCTTTTAATAGCCACAAAGTTGATCTATTGTAACGCACTTTGTGTAACAAATTAAAATTAGTATTTTGTAGTAAAAGCATTGATTTCTTAAGAGGAACTAAGGTTTCTGAAATTTACAATAAACTTTCAACTTCAGACATGAAATAATGATTAGGTGGATACTTTGAAGTTCATGCGCTCATGTTCATACTTAAAAGAAAACAGAGCCTTCAACATGTTGCTGCCCAAAGTGCCTTTTTTTAAACAATCAGATTTTCCAAAACCACATTGAAGGTTATAGAATTGCACACTTCTCGGTGAAGTAGCAAAGTTAAACTTTTCTCCCCTTAAGGTGACCTGAAGCAATAAAAACCTCTGCATGCATGCCCTCAGCAATACTTGGATAAAATTAAGTATACAGTACAAATATTCACATTCCTAAGCGCAAGACTGAAACAATGCTCCCAGTGTTCATTTCAGTGCTTCTTTAAAAAAAAGAAAAGAAAAAAAGGCAAAGTGACATCACCCTAAACCGTACATTCTCAGCATAGATCATTTAACTCCCTAAAAACAAAAAAATAATACAAAGAATACAGATGTTTCACCAACTGAAAGAAAACACCGTCTAAACACTAAGCTTGGAAAAATATGCCACTCATCAAGCTATGGAAGTTGAAGCAACAAGAGAAGTAAAAAGGGTGTTTCCAAAATGGCAGCAGTAAGAAGATTACTGCACTAAGCTAAATGTGTTTTTTCAGAGTTTTTCCACCAAGAGCTTTTGCCTGAGTATTAACAGGCTAGTGAGAAAACCTCAAACATTATTTTTCTTTTCTTCTCTTTTTTAAAGGCAGATAAAATTTTAATCTTCTTGTATAATAAGTACAATTGCCAAACTGGCAAGCTGCTGTGACAGGTGAAGGCACTTTTATTAGGATGATACAAAGTTCAAAGCTACAATAATTATTTCTAGGGAAAAACAAGTCCTAAAAATCCCCTTTTTCCTAAAGACGAAAAGTGCCAGTGTGATAATTACAGTGGGACTAAAAAAACTCAACTACTTCCCCCTATTTTCCAAGAAGATATGTATACAGAAATAGATGGGAGAGTTTATAACTATCTGGTTACATTCTGGTATCATTCTGCTTTGTAAAAATTTCTATTTGTGGAAAAGAAATGTATTATTTTATCACCAGCAAGTATGGTACGAACCCAGCTCCCCGCAGTTCATGCTACTCTTGCAAACAAAAGCAGCTACACAAGTATCCAGGTAATAGATTAAAATTAGTCCAGAATCACAGCGCACAAATGTGCTGCACAAAACAGCGCTGGTGGCAACCCTGTGTCCTCACAGTGTTTGATTCGTCCTCTGCCACACTGAGGTTTAGCAGCAGCGTGGATAGATCAGCTCTATTACAAACATTAAGGTTTCCTTCATATGAGATATTTAATTACGAAGAAAATAGTGAGAAGAAGGTGGACGCAAGGAGAGTAAATATTCTGAATTTATTTCCACATTTAAATCACAATACACTGAAGAGGAATTTCAAGTATTCACCAATTCTGTTGTCATCCCCAAACAAATGTGTTAGAAAAGCCATCATTTATTACATTGTTCTCATAGTCCTGGATCATTTATACATATACATATACTGATTATTATTATAAACACCACCCTTTGTTCCTACCACCTCCTTTCTTTGAAGTCTTTAACTTCATCACGGTAATTTCATAACTAACAGATCAGATCATTATTTCTGCCAAATATGAATTATATGATTGTCATATATGAATACTGTATCTGAATATTGCTTCCTCAAATTTGTTTTTGTATGAATTAATAAATTCAGTCTGAGGTTGAAATATTTCCCTTTACAAATATTTTTCTGAAAACCGTATAATTTTTTTCTTCCTTTAAAGTAACAGCTGGTTCACAATTCAATTTTTCCATAATTTCAGCTTTGTTTTGTCAGTACATTTCATCATCTAATTACACAATTTTTATTCATGAGAAAGTAAGGCTTTTAAATCATTCTTCGAAAAATATCCATCAAAATTCATAAAGCCAGGCTTTCAAAAGAATCAAGTTGTTTTAATTAAAATGCAGACCAGCATGTTTTGATTGAATTAAGAAGTTGTAAAATAAGGTATGAAACCATTTAAAGTTATGAATAAAAACACAATACCAGTTAACTCCATATAACTGAGCAAGAATAACACACCTGTTCAATAATCTAAAAACTATTAATATGCCGTAACTAATGAAAGGTACAAGATGCTGAAAAATAGCAAAGTAGCTTTCTTCTCAGTGATAGACAACTACCACAAAACATCCATTATTAAAAACACGTTCTTAAAATTGAAGATAAACTCCTGCATTTGTCTAAAACAAGCCAACAAATGTGGAATTTCCCAGATCAAAGTTCTTGCAATACCATTTCTATTAGGTTTTTCTTGCTATTTTAGTCAGGGTGAAAGTGAATTCCATCTTAAAATTTGCGTATGCAACTCGAATTCTGCATTAGAGAAAACAAAAGCAATGATAAGTTTGCTGCCAGCTAGCATCATATTCATTAGTGTTAGTTACTTGAAATTCCTAGCTGAATTTTCTCTTCAAAGTACACAGTCTGCTTGTTGGCACACAAACCTGACACCAGGTCTGACTTCAGAACCATTAGGACTTTCTTACCATTAGGATTTCAAGCTACCATTCATCTTATAACTAAGGGTATGCATACTGGGCAGAGAAGCCCAACCGAAAATCCTACCGATAGGTTGGCTGATGAGACAACAGAAAACCCCAAGAAGTAGATGACACTAAGAAAAGGCAAAACTGGCTGATGAGTTCAAGGGTCCTGCACACATCCTCCTACCCAGCCAGCTTGACCTGAGATAGAAGAGGCTACTGTGGAGCTGCTGGCATTTCCACCCTCTGCAAACATATCTATTATCTTCCCAGCAGCCTGTAACCAAAATCTGAAAATCCAGAGAAATAAGCACACCAGATTTCACATTGAAAGCTGTTTAAAAAATGTGCTCCACCTGTACTTCTGATCAGGACAAACAGTAGGAATACAATGAAGTCTCCTCTTCCAAGCCTAAACTCTGCCATCATAAAAACCCACCCATCACTGTTTTAATCCAGCTACCTCAAAGGATATAAAACTTATCCTCTCCTTTAAACAGCTTTTTTCCCTTTTCCTTTGTTTGGGAGGTGGTGGTGAAACAGTTTGAAATTATTCTAGGACCTTGTAACACAGTTATTCTGCACAAGTCCACATGAAGGAGACAAAATGCAAGCAGAAAACCACGGTACACAGCCTTGATTACTGAGGGATATTTACAATTCAGAAGAACATTAAAGCAAACAGCTACTCAATGACACCAAGAAGGTGACATTTAAGACACACAGCCAGTATAAACATGTTTATAAAAAATGGTCAGGAGTACACTGCTACTTGACCTCATAGCTTTGCTGGTGTCAGCAGAGGTGATCTTCTGTCTCAGGAATGTCTGCACTAACACACAAGCTGGGGAAATAATCAGAAGTAAGCTATATCATTTTGATGCATTTATTTCCTAAATTCACAGCATAAATTTAAAGCATAACGTGGATGCAGCTTCTGAAAACAATTTTCTTCTCTCAGCTAATGATTTTAATCTTACAGAAAATACATATACAGGTATCTCTCAAAGGAAAGGAAACATTCAGTATTTTTAAAGTCTGAGGAATAATTTGCAACATTAAATGTTCAAGTGCAGGTAGCTGTACCCATAAAAAAGGTGGTGCTTTTCAGGGTCGTACTACATCTTCCAGAAGCTTTTCCCCATTCATAGATCAAGTCAGTCATAACCTATCACCGTACACTGAACCTCTCTTCGAGTGCAAATAATAGGGAAAAATGTCCCTCTCTTAAAGGAAATTCTCAGGCAGTTAGTTGCTGGTAACGAGGACATTAGGGGCTACAGCCATAGAAATATATCAAACACCAGCCATGTTGGTGCCTAGACCCTGAAATGAAATGCCATACTCCTCCACTACAGAGAACCACGGCTGAACGCAGGTAGAACTCAAGTCAAAATTAACCCTTCAAAAAAGGAACACGCAACTGAAACAAGCAATAGAAGTAACTTTGTGTCTAGACAACATAGCTGATGTGTGGGCTTAACTTGGAAAAAAACCTGAATTCCAGGTGTAAATTTTAACGAGTAGTTCAACTTTACAAAGGCAATATATAAGACAACAGCACAAAGGAAGGTGCATGTTAGGCAAACTCTCTTTTAATCACAGTAATATCTAGAAAGCAATTCATGTAAGAGGATCCTCACAGCTAAACTGAGGAAGTGTG
>NW_010181530.1:0-5169 GCF_000695765.1 Mesitornis unicolor
ATAAAGTAAATACATATGTAGTGAAATTTCCTGATTTCTATTTGTAGTCTGTATTTAGATTTACATGGTTTTGTTAGGTTCAGGTGAATTAAGATTTCCAATTTTATCTTGTGCTTTAGTTCCCACCTGAAAACTCTGAGTGAAAAATCATCAGTTTTATATAAAGTAAATACATATGTAGTGAAATTTCCTGATTTCTATTTGTAGTCTGTATTTAGATTTACATGGTTTTGTTAGGTTCAGGTGAATTAAGATTTCCAATTTTATCTTGTGCTTTAGTTCCCACCTGAAAACTCTGAGTGAAAAATCATCAGTTTTATCTAAAAAAACATTAATCGAACCATATATACTCTTAAAGACACCCCCATGCATTGAATACAAACCTCACAGTACTTGGAAGACTTGCAACCAAACCTCTTACATCTTCTTTCTCTCCCTCCTTTGTCACAAACTGAAACAAGAACCATAATGCAAAAGGTTAAAAAAGAAATCAAATAACAAGTGAAGTCATAAAAGTGACAGAACCAGCCAAGACTACCTTTTACTACTTTTCTAAAAAACCTTTGGGGAAAATTGCTGATAGCCTTCAGTACATGATAGTAAAAATAAGGCTGGGGTACCCCCTAAAGGAAGCTAACACAATGGGGTTTTTGTGTTGGGTTTGTTGGTTGTTGTTTTTTTTTTGGGGGGGGGGAGTTGTTGGTGTTGTTAGTTGTTGTTGGTTTTCCTTTTTTTGTTGATTTGTTTTATGTTTGTTTTGGTTTTGGTTTTGGTTGATTTGGTTTGGTTTGGTTTTTTGGTTTGTTTTGGGTTTGTTTTTTCATTTTGGTTTTTGTTTTAAGATTTTTCTCTGGCAGGGAAAGTCAGCTCACTCTTCATCTCATGTCAAATAAAAGGAAAAAAAATGTAATGTTTTTATATTAATAGTCAAAGAGAAAAATTCTTTAACCAGGAGTTTAGAATTTCTTGCTGATTGTTTTGTTTACAATACAGCTGAACATCCGGTCTCCTTTGAGTCTGAAGATCATTGGGTAAGATTTACCCAGTGGTGAACTGAATATGAATATTAAACTACACCTGGAATTCCTTCAGTATTACTCTGCATATGAAATTTTTATTTCCAAAATTCTTGAATGAAATCACTGAAATTATTTTGGAAGAGAAAAACAATCAGGATGACAGGTTATGGAACTGTTGTTACCTTGCACATTCACCTCCTAAGGCTAGAAATTTAATTCAGTTTTATTTTTTGCTTTCATAGTTACTTAAGAGCTTTTCGTAGACAGAGGGGGAGGAAATACAGAAGAAACTGGATATGCTGTAATACGTACAGTCATGCTACATGTTGATTCATCCTCATGACATCTCTATGTTTATCCAGTTTTATCCAGTTCTGATTGTTTCCATTTTGCTCTCAATTTAAAATTCAAAGTCTGAACTTGAAGTACATGAGGTGAAAATTGGCAGACCATGAAGAACAAAAATTTGGGAGAGAGGAGAGTTTTAATAAAGAAAAGACAAGTAATATCAATAATTTAATTTTTATTTGATCTCTGTAGTTCTGTAACAATTAATTCTTCCACTGTAGTAGTGTACCTTGAGTATTTAAATAGTACCTGGTGGGCTTCTCTCTTTCAAAAATTATTTTTCCATCTACCTGTGTTACACTATAGCCAGACTGTGATGGATACTGAAAGACACAAGTGTATTTCACAAATGAATTAATACACAAATGAATTATTAAGACAAATGAATTATTTTTTTTAGCAAAGCTTCTGTTTAACTTCCTAAAGGCTTAGTGAAAACAGTAAGCTAAAGTTCCTGCTCTGTCCCATCAATAATTTAATCCATTAGAACTATAAAAAATGTAATTAGTTATCTGTAAATCCAGTCCTTTATATGAAAAAGTTTCTTTTCTTTAGTAACAGCTTAGATTTAAAGGAATAAAAGAAGTGAAATAAATTCAATTTATGTTTACATATAATTACATAATACACTGAAAGAAGTCAGTGCTGTATGTAAATATCAGTGGCTTGAACTACTATGCGTATCAAATAATGTTCAATTATAAATCAGACCAAGTAAGTTGTTAAGAATACCTCATGTTATGGTTTAAGGGTTACCAGCCTGAAAAGGAAGGACAGGTGGCGTCTGTAGGACCCTGGGCGGTCTGAGATCAGTACTGTTCCCTCCCCTTTCCAGCCACAGTCTATAAAAAACTGAGGTATTTTCACGGGCTTCTCCTGGCTTCCTGGACTGCTTCCTGTCGCATCTCAGGACGGCTGGGCCTACCTCCACGTGCTCGGCAGCATCCACCACTACCCGCTTCCGGCACCACTGCAGTCCCTGGTGACGAGTCACAGCAGTTGCAGCAGCCACGAGGCACTGCTCGGACACTTCCACTCGGGACTACTGGGATCAGGTTTTGTAAATAGTTAAATATCCTTTATCGCTTATTAATTCCCTTTTCCTTTCTCCTGTTGTTTTTCATTAAACTTGTTACAGTCTTAACTTCCAACCTTGTGCGAAGCATAGTTTTCTCTAATCCCTTTTTTTTAATCCTCCTCCTGGGAGGGTAGGGGACAATAGAGAGAAAATAATAATAATGAGTTGAACAAAAGGCAGATCCAATACACTTTTTTTTTTATGAAAAATTTGTACTTATATTTCTAAAATCTTCCACAGAAATCAGACTTCTAAATCAGGTATTTGATCTTCAGTTTGACTACACAAGTTTGTTATATGGCCACCTCCAGAGTTTGGTAGAGCAATTAAAAAGGGGATTTTTTTTGCAGTCAGTAATGTTCTCAGAAAGCAAAAATCGCAAAATATTCAACAATCATGATTGTTACTATTGTTACCAAAGCAAAATAAATGTATTTGGTTGTGGATTTTTTAGTCTGCTAGCATGGATCTTCATAAAAAATTTGTTTAACTTATCAAGTGTTGTCAGACTGAATCTATATCTTTCTCAAGCTTATCAAAATAATGAAAATAACTTGATAAAACAAACGTAGTTTTTAAAGGTCTATAAGGAAAGACAGATGTAACAGTCTTGTAGCAAATATAATAGATATTTTGAGATGCACAGTTCCAGTATATGGTTAAAGAACCTTTACATCCTGCATGTCCTGAAGAGAATTTCCTTACATGTGAATTCTTTTAAACAATGATCCTCTTTAAAAATAGACTCAGTAAAAGATGAATTTCAGGACTTCAATTTTAAGGGGGAAAAGTAAACACTGCTGAAGAAAGAGTTAGGAATGTTTTATAGAATGGAATTATTCTGAGATTTTAAAATAGGGGAGCGCCAATTCAATGTGATCAAAATTTTATCCCCACTCCTCCTATGACTTCTTGAGTGAGTGTGCTGTGTTAGCTGGTTCTGATGCTTCTGACCTTCTTTTTAATCCCCTGTCATTGGTTGTCAACCTCTTATATTTGAAAAAAAATCAATGATACTATTATTGCATATGATTTCTCAGGGAAAGTTAAGATTGCAGCAATCATAAACGATAACTCATTAGGATGTATATTCTAATACACAAGCAGTGGAAGTACCAATTATTACAATGTAGCTTTAAGATTTCTGTACTTAATTGTCTCTGAAACAGCTGAAGAATGGAACGCTAATGCTGGAAAGAAAATAAAGTTTCTTAATTTTTAATAGGAACTATGTTAAAAGAACATGAATCTCATAAATGTGAATGCCATTTTAATTTGGTTTTCCACTTGACTAGGGAGACAGCTGCTTTACTAACCACAGCTGTAGGCTGTGATAAGTAACTCATTAGAAGAATGTCTGACTTCAGTAAGTAATACAATTGTTATAGATTGACTATACTGTAAGGAACTACTTTTAAGAAGAAGAGGCAAATTCACTTTGAAATTACCGTCAGGTTTTCTTCTACAGAACTCAGTACTGAATCCAAAACCAAATTAAAAGTCAACTTAAAAAACCAAGACCAGCTAATTAATTTAATAAGAGAGTAAAGAGGAAAACAAAAAAAGCACAGAACATAATAAAATGTTAACCTAAAATGGAACAACAGTCCTCCGAGGACAGAGAAAAGAATGAAAATTTTGTTAAAACTGACTTTTAATCAAATTTGCTACTGCCTGTATACGTGAACTTCATTGCCCTTTTTTTTGAGCATTCATGCTCAGGAATAGTGCCATTAGATACTGTAAATGCTTCTGTATTCCATGAAGTTACATCCATTTGACATGCTTGAATTGTGCCTTGCCTGCCTTCATGTTATAGAGGTCTATGGTAACAGTCACATTCCATTACTTAAATAATATCTTTCCCTTATCTCATTATAGTTCAAAATACTTCACCAATTATCTGATTATCTGATTTCATATCTTTCTTATGTTTACCTAATAGTTATGAGAATAGACATTCCATTTATCAGCACTATAGTACCCAGAAGTTTTACACATTAATTAAAATTGTGATCAATATTTAAATGTAGCTTGCAAACTTAGAAAATGGAAAAAAATAAAATATGGAGTTGAATTTCAGAGCCTTTTCTTTCAAAACCTGAGTAATTTTACTGCTTTATTTTGGTATTTCATTTTCTATCTTTTTTTTTTAAATTTTTCAATTGTTATTTTCATTTCCCCTAAGGACAGTTCAATTCCACTTGTTCCAGGGGCATGGATTTGAAGACAACCATATGTTTTTTCTATCACTGAAGTAATTGTTCTGGCACTTATTTTGGATTCAGGCATTAAGTAAGCATCTCCCAGTTTTCCTTTATGATATCTTATTTTGAAACTGTTCTTATCAGTGTGCCAGTTGAGCCACAAAGAACAAGTTAATGTCAAAGAAAGGGATGTTTTTCTTTAAAATAACACTTTTAATTTCTATACACACACACACACACACACACACACACACACACACAGAGAAAAGCGTTTCAACTTGCTGGGTGGTTGTTGGAAGTTTCTTCTCAGTGTCAGGGTTGCTTGGATTATTTCTGAACATTTTCTTATCCTCTGTTTTGATGTGCTTTCTACACTGATTCTAAATTCTACATTCTTCTGTTACATTTAAAATCAGTTTTGCCTGACTAACAAGACTGCTTGCTTTGACAGGCATTAACTGACCTTTCTGATTCATGGTCTACAGTCTTGGTCACAGAATCACAGAATCACAGAATC
>NW_010181531.1:0-1463 GCF_000695765.1 Mesitornis unicolor
GGATGATGGGATAATGGGATGGACAGACAGATGGATGAGTGGATAATGGGATAACGGGATGGATGGACAGACAGTTGGCCAATGGATGGTGTGGTGGATGGACGGACAGATGGACAATTGGATGATGGGATGGACAGAGGGTTGGATGATGGATAATGGGATAATGGGATGGACGGACAGACAGACAGACGATTGGATGATGGGATGATGGGATGGATGGACAGATGGCCGGATGGATGGTTGGATGGATAATGGGATGGATGGATGGACGGACAGACAATTGGGTAATGGGATGATGGGATGGACGGACGGACAGATGGACGATTGGATAATGGGATAATGGGATGATGGGATGGGTGGATGATGGGATAATGGGATGGACAGACGGACAGACGATTGGATAATGGGATAATGGGATGATGGGATGGGTGGATGATGGGATAATGGGATGGACAGACGGACAGACGATTGGATAATGGGATAGTGGGATGGATGGACAGACAGACAATTGGGTAATGGGATAATGGGATGGACAGACAGACAGACGAGTGGACAATGGGATAATGGGATGATGGGATGATGGGATAATGGGATGGACAGACAGACAGACAATAGGATGATGGGATAATGGGATGGATGGACAGATGGATGATTGGCTATTGGGATAATGGGATGATGGGATGGGTGAATGATGGGATAATGGGATGGACAGACGGACGGGCGATTGGATAATGGGATGGATGGGATGGGTGGATGATGGGATAATGGGATGGACGGACGGACGGACAGGCGAGTGGATGCTGGGGTGATGGGATAATGGGATAATGGGATAATGGGATAATGGGATGGACAGACGGACAATGGGATAACGGGATCGCGATGGGACAGACGGACGGACGGACGGAAGGACGCCCTCCCCCCCCCTCCCCGCGCTGACGTCACCGGAAACCGGGCTGAAATAAACGGGGTCGGGGGCTGGGAGCCGTGGGTGGTGACGTCATCGCCGGGGGGGACCCCAATGGGGCTGCCCCACATCCCCACACTGAGCTGCCTCGGTTTCCCCAGTGGTCCCAGTTGTCCCAGTGGCCCCAGTTGCCCCAGTGTCATCCCCAGTTCTCCCAGTCCTCCCAGTCCCCCCAGTTGCCTCAGTTTCCCCAGTTCCCAGTTGCCCCAGTGCTCCACTATCCCCAGTCCCCACCAGTTGGCCCAGTTGCCTCAGTTTCCCCAGTGCTGTCTCCAGTTCTCCCAGTGTCCCCAGTTGTCCCAGCTGCCTCAGTTTCCCGGTGCTCCCAGTCCCCCCAGTGTTCCCAGTGGCCCCAGTTACCCTCGCTGCCTCAGTTTCCCAGTGGCCCCAGTTCCCCCCTGTTCGTCCCAGTTGTCCCAGTTTCCCCAGTTCCCCCAGTCTCCCCAGTTCCCCCAGTTTCCCCAGTTCCCCCCACTGCCTCAGTTTCCCAGTGCTCCCA
>NW_010181532.1:0-2165 GCF_000695765.1 Mesitornis unicolor
GCCCGGGGTAGACACCCCCTCGGTCCTCAGCAGGTACAGTCTGCGCGGCGCTTTCTGGAAATAAAGCCTTAAGAAGAGGTTTAGGGTCACCTCTGTGTCGGAGAAACTCCTTGGGCTGCGTTTTACTGCAGCTGGCGGCTCTCTGGTTTACCCTCAAGTCATTAATACTGCTTGGAGCAGGGTACAACGGCATCCGCTTTGCAGACGCGGGCAATACAGAAAGCCGTGGTGTTCTCATCAGCGCCGCTTTTCTTGCTGGCTCTTACCGTTCTAAAAGTATTTCCTAAATGCCAGTGACAGTTGAATGTCTGCTCTTGTGTTTCGCCACCTTTAGTGGGTGAAAAAAGCTGGTTTGTGTGGAGTAACAGCTTCTGGGTGCATTTCAAGTAGTTCAGTGCCGCGGTTATGCGTGCACAGCCACTGAGTGATGTGCTGCCGTGTTAGATGAGGTCCCGTTAACCTTTAAACAAGTCACAGCTGCTTCTGATTTCTCTTGATGTGAAAAAGCCAGCGATTACTTTTAGCAAGAAGTGTTTCATTCTCATTCTGGTTTTTTTCCTTATTATTTTTCTTATTAGTGTCACACCTCTACTTCCAAGCATCCTTCAGCAGCCGGCGAGGACGCTCACTTACTGCAGCTTACGGAAAGGGAAGAGGAAATCTGTGAAAGCTGTCACCAAGAGGTTTCTGCGGCTGCACAATGGCCTTTGGGTTAGGAGAAAGGTAAGGCCTTTTTTGATTTCTTTGGTAATAAAGAGCGCTTTTTAGAGTCAGTGGGCTAAGTGGTTTCATTCCATTAGAGGGCAGCAACTGGTATGGAAGTTCAAAAAAGCTCTGTAGAAAGACTCCCATCTTCCTGAATCCCAGAATCACAGAATATCAGGAGTTGGAAGGGGCCTCGAAAGCTCATCCAGTCCAACCCCTGCCAGAGCAGGATCACCAGACCAGGTCACACAGGAACGCGTCCAGGGGTTTTGAATGTCTGCAGAGAAGACTCCACAACCTCTCTGGGCAGCCTGGGCCATGCTCTGGTACCCTCACGCTGACAAAGTTTGTCCTCATGTTCAGCTTGAACCTCCTGTGCTCCAGCTTGGGACCATTGCCCCTTGTCTTGTCACTGGACATCACAGAGCAGAGCCTGGCTCCTTCCTCCTGACACTCGCCCTTCCCAAACTTATAAACATGAATGAGGTCAAAGAAGTGGGGAAAGTGGGGAATTCATCCTGGTTTCCTCATCAGTGTTGCTGTAGCTGTGTGTTTGCAGCCACCCATTTAAGTCTTTTGTGTATTTTCTCCTGACAGGCTGGGTATAAGAAGAAACTGTGGAAGAAGTCGGCCTCCCAGAGGAAGCGTTTGCGAGAGCTGACGCTGTGCACTAGGACGCAATGTAAGCTCCTTGATAAAATGACCACTTCTTTCTGGAAAAGGAGAAATTGGTACGTGGATGATCCCTACCAGAAGTATCACGACCGCACGAATCTTTGTGTGTAGAAATCTTGGTTTCATGTTTGGGGGTGGTGGTGGCACATGTGGTATGGTCTTAATTTTAGAACATGTGTCTGTAATACCTGTGACTTTTCTAAATACGTGCATATCATCTGATCAGAATCATGGCTATTGATGCCCAAAATAAAGGAATATTCAAGATTATCTTGAGCTGCAGTTTGTATTTTACTTGGCAGAGGTCAAGCTGGTCACCTGTATGTTCTGACATCTCTTGGTTTCCTGTGACTGTGTGTAACATGGATCAATACAGTCCAAACATCGCTAAAAGTGACCCATTCAACATACTTAGTCTTAAAACTTCTTAAAAGGAACATATATAAATAACCTCAGGATATATTTTGCTGTGTCCATACTTTATTGGTAGCTCACTGAATGGTGCCTTCCTTGGGGAAAGGGAGCCAGGAGAGCAGGGTCCGTTCCAGAATTGAATAGAAGATAAAACTGTTGCCCTGTCTCCACGCCAGATGGCATAGGGGAAAAAACCCAGTGTTCCATGGCTACATCAGTTTTTATAACTGATGTAAAAAGACATTAGCCACCAGATTTCATTACATCACATTTTGTATCCTGTGTTGGTTTTGGAGTAGTAGAATATAATCTTTAGGTATGAATAGTAGGTATGTACTGGTAGAATATATTCTTCAACAAGGCCAAGTGCT
>NW_010181533.1:0-3221 GCF_000695765.1 Mesitornis unicolor
CTGGCACGGGGAGGCACTGGGATGGTCCTGGCTCCATCATCTTCCTCATCAGGTGTTTATGGCCATGGTGAGACTCTCCCTGAGCCTTCTTTGTGCCCCAGGGCCTTTCCTCTTCTTCATGGTCCTTCACTGGGATCTCTCCAGGATATCATAAAATCATTGAATCATTGAGGTTGGAGAAGACCTCTAAGATCATCCAGACCAACATCAACCCAACCCCACCATGGTCACCAAACCATGTCCCCAAGTGCCACATTGAACCCCTCCAGGGATGGGGACTCCACCACTGCCCTGGGCAGCCCCTTCCAGTCCCTGAGAACCCTTTCCATGAAGAAATTTCCCCTCACATCCAACCTCACCCTCCCCTGCCACAACTTGAGGCCATTTTCTCTCATCCCATTGCTTGTTATGGGGAGCAGAGCCCAACCCCCCCTCTCTACCCCCTCCTTTCAGGAGCTGCAGAGGGGATAAGGTCTCCCCTCAGCTCCTCTTCTCCACTTGAACCCCTCAGCTCCCTCATTGCTCCCCATCATTCGGCTGCTCCAGACCCCTCTCCAGCTCCCTTGCCCCTCTCTGCCCACGCTGCAGCCCCTCCATGTCCTTCTGGGAGTGAGAGGCCCAAAACCACTTCTCTTGTGGACTGGGGAGCCCATAACTCGACCCAGCACTGCAGATGTGGCCTCATCAGTGCTAAGCAGAGGGGAAGGGTTCCCTTCCTCGACCTCCTGGGTCAGGACTTTTTATTTCTCCTCGCTGAACTTCATGAGGTTCCTCTCTGTCCCCCTCCAGGTCCATCTGGTATCTCCACCGCTCACCCAGCAGGTCCATCCCAACCCACCAGCGACTTTCCAGTGCAGTCCTGGACAGGTTGGTGGCTGCATGCAGAGGACTGGAGAACTTGGAGGACCAGTTACACTCTGGAAATGGTCTTACTGAGTCAGACCAACACTCCAGGTAGCTCAGCATCCCAATGGGAAGCAGCAGTGGCAGAGGATGGAGAGATGCCTCCACCCCCAACAGTGATACCCAACCCCCCTGGGAGGTTTGAACACCAATGCCCAAGCATTTGAAGTATCCCTATCTCTCCTCCTTGGGTGTCTTCTCTCCGTGCCTCAGTTTCCCCATGCAACCCAAATGTGGCTCAGCCCTGTCCCCTCCCTGGGTCTCACAACTGCTCATGATCATTGGATGATATTGAACAATGCTGAAATTTGGGTGATGTTGACCATTGGATGGTGTTGACCATTGGGTGATGTTGAACATTGGATGATGATGACCATTGGATGATGTTGAACGTTGGATGATGTTGACCATTGGATGGTCTTGACCATTGGATGGTCTTGACCATTGGATAATGATGACCGTTGGATGATGATGACCATTGGATGATGATGATGAACATTGGATGATGTTGACGAACATTGGATGATGTTGACCATTGGGTGATGTTGAACTTTGGGTGATGCTGAACATTGGACGGAGCAATTGGAGGTCTCCAACCCAAACAAAGCCTTTGATGCTGCTATAGGGCAGGGGTGCAGCTCTGCGGGGTTTTGGGGTGCAAAGCTGCTACACCAGTGGTGTGCAAGAGGTCAAGGAGCCCCAAGGGGCTCTGCCCTATCCCGCAACCCAAAACCTTTCTCCTCCCAGCACCCACCAAAGTATGCCCCAGCCAAGAGATGGGGGGGGTCCCATGGGACCAGGACCTTCATCTCGCAGCTCCTCATCCTCACCCGAGGGACGGAGCCGAAGCAGGGCCGAGGTTCGAACCAGCCTTTATTTCTCTCGCTAAGGAAAATAACTCCGCGGCACAAATCGACTTTGGCATGAGAAACCTTGCCGGGGGGGGGGCATGTGTGGTTCCCCATGGGTGCCCGAGGATGAGGAAGATGCAGAGAGCGAAAAGAAATTCCCCCGGAGTCATCAACGAGTGTTTCCCCTCCCCAAAGACTCATTTCCGATAGATATTTATAGATTTCTATAGATATGATGATAGCGTCATTTATAATAAATATCCTCTCTGGTATCTAACAGTATGTACAGGGTGTCAAGTATTAGAAATACATTGGTTGGTTTTTCTGGGGAAAAGTGAGAAAAGAAACTGTCCCCAAAGTCCCCTGGTGCCCCTCAGTGTCCCCATTGGTGAGGGGACAGCCTGTGCTTTGGGTGCTGAAAGTGGAGGAGCACCCTGGGGGCAATGAGGGTCTCCCCTATGCAGGAAGAGACCCCATCCCATGACCCCCAGGGTGTCCTGGGGGTCAGATTGGGGGGGAGCCCCCTAGGACACCCCCCTGCTCGGGATGCGATGGGAGTTGAAAGGGGACAGAGTGCGATGGAGAAGGGGGAAAAAGTCTTATCATGCCCCGGGTTGTCCCCCAAAAAAGCTCCCTTGGGGAGAGCTGCCACGGGGGATGATGGAGATAGGGGACCACTGCTGCCTCCCCAGTGGGACCCCCCAGCTTCACCCATCTCAAAAGGGTCCCGGTGATCCCATGAGGCTCTTGGCAAGCGTTTTCGGGTGCCTACGTGACTCCCGGCGTGTTTTCGGGGCCAGCAGCTGCACGCAGCGATGGCGAAAGCTGCGTCTAAGCCCCTCTTAGCCTGATTTGCCCGTGGCTGCCTGCTCCCCCCCTGCCTTCATCCCCGGGGAAGGCAGAGGATGGAGGGGATGGGACCCCCATGTCCTCCTGTCCCCGCGTCCCACGAGGCTTTTGGTGGTACTGATGGCCACAGCATCACATGCAGCCATGGGGTGTCCATGGGGTGGCCATAGGGTGGTGATGGGGTGGCCATGGGGTGGCCATGGGGCCGTGAGGTGGCTATGGGGTAGTCATGGGGGTCCCCAGGCGCTTGCACAGAGGTATGATAGCTGGAGATGCAGGCATAACCCCCCCCCAATCCTCAAAAACCTGTCAGGTTAACCCCCTCTCCAGCTCTTCAAGTTTCACATTGTTGAGGAGTGGTTTTTTGCAAAATAAAATAGAAATAAAATTATTAATTTAAATTAAAATACAAGAAAACCAGCGGCTCCCTTCTGGAAGGAGGACCGGGGCAGTGTCATCCGTCCCTGCATCCCCTCCTGAGTCCCGGCAGCGGAGCACGGCCCCCAGCCCCTCCCAGGGGTCCCAAATCTGCTGCCTCCCCCTCCTGCAGAAAGGTCCTTGGCCAGGGTGGGCAGAGGGGGTCCAGGGGCTGGAGAAGGGGCTACACAGAGCTGCGGC
>NW_010181534.1:0-248 GCF_000695765.1 Mesitornis unicolor
GCTGGGATGCTTTTTCCTGGTGCAAATACCACAGGGTTGGTTGGCAGCCGGCCCAAGCGACGGCCCAGCCACGAGAAGATTCGCCGGCCACCAACTTCTGCTTGGGCAATGGCCTGGAAAGACCCCCTTGGCCACCACACAGCCCTGCTCTTCCTCCTGCCTGGCCCTCATCCTCCTCAGAAATCCCCAGCATGAACACTGGTAGAATTTCCTCCTGCGGTGTCCCCAGCCCCTTCGCTACATCTCCT
>NW_010181534.1:334-739 GCF_000695765.1 Mesitornis unicolor
CCAGGACACAGGAGCATGGGCAGCCCCCAGACCCCAACCCATGGCTACGATTTTTAGCCAAGGGCCATTCCTGTGCTGGAGCCGCTGTGGTGGCAGAAGCCGTTGCCGTCCCTGCACAGCCCCGCACTCTCCCTGCTGGAATTCTCTCCCTGGAGAGATCTAATTAGCTAATTCCTTTGCTATTTATAAATCAATATGGAAATCCCTCCGCTTTATTCCCAGCGCTGCTGGTTGCCCTGGCTGGGCCCCCGCTAACTCGGTTAAAATGCTCCAGCAGATACCAGCGGCTCGTGAATGGCTGTAGACACATTAATAAATAATTGCATTAATTCTTCGTTAAGGGCTGGGGGAATACGGTGGGTGGTGGTGGGGGGATAGTGGGGCTGGGGACTGCACCCCCCCTGC
>NW_010181535.1:0-1487 GCF_000695765.1 Mesitornis unicolor
CCAGTGCTTCCCACAGCTCCCCAGTCCTTCCTCCAGCATCCCAGTCTTTCTCACCCCAGTGCTTCCCTCATCACTCCAGTTCTTTTTCCAGCACCCCAGTCCTACCCCAGCACCCCAGTGCTTCCCACAGCTCCCCAGTCCCTCTCCATCACCAGTCCTCGGCCCTCACTGGACACCAGCTCTGCCGCCCCAGGCTGTGCCCACCCGCACTGCTCGGCTGCGGTGTCAGTGCCACAGCCTGGGCAGGGGGACGAGCTGCGCTGTGACAGCCCAGCACCGCAGTCCTCATCCAGAATGCAGCTGCACTGCGCTGTTGCGGGGCAGACACGTGCGCTGCTGTAAGGACAGGCAGACGTCCCCCTGCTGCCTCCCTTGCTCTGTCTGGGGAAGGGAACACGGCACCTCACACACCTGTGCGAGGCAGCCCCTGCAGCACTCCAACCCCCACCACAGCAGTAAAAAACTCAGTTTATTTCCCTATAAAGACAGAGCTTTCCTTTAAAACAGCTCAGGTCACTCACGAGAGGGTGTGGGGCTGAACTGCAGGGGCAGGGCCTTCCTCACTCACTGCTCCAGGTGCAGTGAGTCCTGCACCGCCTCCACCTGCGCTGGGCCCATTGCCGCTGCGAGAAGCACAGCAGGAGAAGCAAGCGAGGCAGGGGGCACAGCACGGGCTGAGCTGCACCGGCCGCATCCTGCACCGGGAGTGGGCAGAGAGAGGAGCATGGGTACCCAGCCCGGGCTGGGAGCGGGGAGCGGCTGCGGTTCCAGGCCATGGTTTGTGGCTGTGGTTTGAGGCTGTGGTTTGAGGCTGTGGTTCATGGCTGCGGTTCCAGGCTGCGGTTTGTGGCTGCATTTCCAGGCTGCGGTTCCAGGTTGCGGTTCCAGGCTGCGGTTTGTGGCTGTGGTTCCAGGTCATGGTTTCAGGCTGTGGTTTGAGGCTGTGGTTCCAGGCTGCAGTTCATGGCTGCAGTTTGTGGCTGCAGTTCGTGGCTGCGGTTCCAGGCTGCGTTTCCAGGCTGTGGTTCATAGCTCTGGTTCCAGGCTGCGGTTCGTGGCTGCGTTTCCAGGCTGTGGTTCTAGGCTGTGGTTCATGGCTGCGGTTCCAGGTTGCGGTTGCAGTTCCAGGTTGCGCTTCCAGGCTGCGGTTCCAGGCTGCGGTTCCAGGCTGCGGTTCATGGCTGCGGTTCATGCAGGCAGAGAGCGGGACAGGAGCGGTGCCGCAGTCTGCGCCCTGCGTGGCGGCGGTGCCAGCAGACCCCATGCCCGGGTGGCAGTGCTGGGGGCAGGGGCAGGCCCGGTCCGGGCGCAGGCACAGGGTGAATCCTGAGAGGCTGGGCCATCGCTGCTGATGTGGCTTAGCCCAGGGGAGTCTTGTGGCCGGCTGCAGGGGGGTCTCCAGCCCCTCCCAGCCACCTCCAGCAGTCTGGGGGTTGCCCCAGGCCGTAGCACAGAGGCTGTGCCGGAGCAGAGCTCGCTCTGGGCAT
>NW_010181535.1:1581-4667 GCF_000695765.1 Mesitornis unicolor
AAGAGGGAGGAAGAGCCGGTCCATGAGGCGTGGGGTTGGGAGCCCAGCGCAGCCCAGGAGGGGACACAGCCCTGCCCCGGGGGTCGTCAGCCCCCTCCCCTGCAAAGGACAGGCTGGGGGCTGTGGCAGAGCAGTGCTGACGGGAGAACCTTACCTGCTGGGCTGTGGGCTGCCCTCCCCAGCTCCTCCATGCTGCTTTGGGAGAGAACAGAGGAGCCCCATCACACCCCACGCAAGGCCTGCTGAGGGTGCTCGTGGCCCCGACAGCGCAGGCTTGGCGCAGCGGTGCCCGGCGCTCGGACAACGGAGGCTCTGGTCCACCTGTGGCCAAACCCTTTCCCCAGGCCAGCCTGTCCCGAGACGGCAGAGCCACATCCCCTTCCCATCAGGAGCCCCCATGTGCAGAGCCACCGCTTCACAGGGACAGGGACACGGCTCTGTTCCCAGCTGGCACCGGTGCAGAGCAGGGCCCTGTGGCACTGACAGACCCCAGGCACACAGAGCATGGTGCAGGAACGGGCCTTGCACCCAGCACCACAGACTCCTGCACAGACCTATGGGTTAACGCTGCACTGCAGCCGGTACCATCGCATCCTCCCATCCTGATTCCCACCTGAGAAGTACCTTGGACACGCTGGCCTCAGCGGAGAGCGGCAGAGACAGAACAAGTGACACCTCTGGGTACACCCAGGGTCAGCATCTGCCCCCTGCAGCTCCACTGCAAACCTGAACCTCAAGACCTGCCCCTCTGCAGCTCGGCGCCCTGTTCATCTCCCAGCTGACAGAGGCAGAGGAAGCAGCAGGAAGCTCCCCCTTGCTCCCATGCAGATCTGCTCCATGCTGGCACTGCACCGTGGCCCCAGCAGCTCCCCTTGCATGAGGCGCAGAGAAGGACCCAAGACAGGGCTCACCAGAGATCCCCGAGCACAGCAGCAGCTCACCACCTACCCAGACAAGGCGTCACCGACATCATCTTCCTCCTCCTCTTCCTCCTCCTGGCAAACAAACACAAGACAAAAACCCCACCGTGACCCCTTGCTGCCGGGCAGGGCAGGTCAGGTCTCTGCTGGGGGCAGGGCTGGGCTGCACAGAGCCTGTCCTGGAGCAGCACAGTCTCAGCCCTCCACGGGACACAGTCACTCATCAGGCACGGCAAAGGGGGCTGCAGGCAGCAGGGGAAAGATGGCACCTCCAGCGCCGGGCTGCCAGAATCCTCAGGGCTCAGGCTCACAGCCTCACAAGGGGAGCCAGACCACGCTCTCCTCAGTCCCCAAAAAAAAAGGCCGGCGCGGGGAGCTGAGGCCGGGCTGGGACCGCCCCCACACACAGCGCACCCCTGCCCGGAGACAGGCGTGGGGCAAGCACATCGTGGCTGGAGGCTGGAGGCACGTGTGGCCCTGGGCACGACCAGGCTGGGCCGGCACTGGAAGCGCAAGGCCAAGGACCAAGCGTCCAGAGGCTCCTGGGCAGGGACGCAGCGAGACCGGCAACACCGGTGACGCTCGGATGGTGCCATAGGTGTCGTGCAAATGGGGAGGGCTGAGCCAAGGCCCAGGCTGGCAAGGTGCGACCACAGGGTCCTCTCCTTCAGACAGCGACTCGCCCCTAGCCGTGGCACCGAGCGTGCAGGGCAGGTCCCAGCGACCTGTCTGACCGCGCCAGCAGCGCAGGGCTGGGGGCTGCAGCAGCGCAGGGCCCAACAGCAGAGCTCCTGGAGCAAACCGAGGAGCTGTGCCTCCCTCAAGAGCCAGACAGAGCACAGAGCCCCTCCTCACGCCAGGCCGCTGTGTGTCAGGGGGCTGTGCAGGTATCGACAGGGCCCAGGAGGAGGGAGCTGCGCCAGGGTTGCTCTGTTCCTGCCCCCAATGCGAGACAGCCCTGGGCACGGGCCAGGCTTGCACATACTGTACCCCAAACCGGTGTCTGAAGGGAGGGCTCCCCGGGGGGGCTGGCTCACTTGGTCTGCCGGGCTCACTGCTCTCCAGGACACATGGAGGGTGAAGGGGCTGTTCCTGCCTAGAGCCTGGGACAGGGCAAAAGCAGCAGAGTTAGTGCCTGCCACCCGGGAAGGCTCAGCAGGGGACGTACGGGCAGGACTGTGGGCGAGAGACAGAGCCCCTGCTGTGCCTGTGATGGTGTGGGACCACGGCTCAGCGCAGGCACCACAGGGACAGCAGGGACCCCCGCACCCCTGCAGGGACGGGACAGGCTCCTCAATGGGGGCAGAGCCAGAGAGCGCAGCAGGGACAGCACCCGCCCTGCTTGGGGTGCCCAGCAGACCCCTCCCCACAGCCCAGGACAGGGTCCCACGCTGGGGACCCCATCCCAGGGCCAGGCAGGGGGATGTGTCAGAGAAATTCCTCCTACCTGCATGTGCTGCTTCCCAGAGATCCAGGGCCATCTGGAAGGCCTGGGCCACGGTCAGAGTCACGGCCTGGGCCTGCGTACAGGAAGGAGAGGGAACGTCTGCTCCCAAACGGCCCTCGAGTCAGGACAGCCCCGCGAAACGAGAGCCCCCAGGCCTCCCTCGCTGCCCTTCCCTGCAGAGCAGGCACAGGGGAGGCCATGGCTCAGGGCTGTGTCTGTCCATGTGGGCAACCCCTGCCCGAGAGGAGATCCCAGAGCAGCGGGGACAGAGGATTCTCCCTCTGCTCCCCATCTGCCTCGGCAGCTCCACGCTCCCCAGCTCCATCGCCAGCCGAGGGGCACAGGGGTAAGGGTCCCCTGTCTCTAAAGGGGGAGAAGCCCGGCCCTTGCTCCCACCCTCCCCTCACCAGCCAAGAGCAGAAGGGAAGTGCTTACGATCTTCTTCTTGGGCGAGAGGAAGGCATGGCACTCCAGCGCCCCGCTCTCCTGGCTCTGGGCAACGTAAGCGAAGACTTTGTTCTGCAGCTTGTCTGTCGTGCAGTAGGAGATCCTGCGGGCACAGGGGAGCTGCTCAGGGCAGCACTGGACCCAGAACAGGTCTTCTGCTGAGCTCCCAGCACTCCAACACGCAGCCTGAGGCTCTCGTCAGCCCCAGATCAGGCAGCTCAACGCCCCAACAAGGGCCAGGGGCTGCCTGGCGTCTGTGGCTGCAAGAGACG
>NW_010181535.1:4862-7040 GCF_000695765.1 Mesitornis unicolor
CGTGAAGCTGCCACCGGCCCAGCCCTCCCCGGTGGCTTGGGACACCCAGGGCCCCCACGCCGTGCCCACCTGTAGATGGAGATGTTCTCGACCATCTCCTTCGTGTCTGCGTCCTGCAGCGAGATGCCCCTCGGAGACACCGTCAGAATCACCTTCTGGAACTTGCGAGCTCCCACCCGCGCCTGGCAGTGGGGAGACACCAGAAACCCCTGCAAACCTGGGGTCTTCACCCCCTCGCTGGGTGAAGCTCCTGGCAGGAGCCCCCAGGCTCTGTACAGCACCACCCACTCCGGCCCTTGCTGCAGGGACGGGAAAGCAGAGCCTGGATCTGGCAGACCCTGCACACACGGGACAGGACCGACCCTGCGTCCCCTGGTGCGTCCCCCCTGTGCTGTGACAGGCACAGCTCTGCTCCTCGCCGTGGTCCTGGTGCAGGAGCCGTCCTGCAGGGCCACAGCTTCCCCACAGCACTGGGGAGCAGCCATTCACCCCCTGGACCCAGCGCGGTCCCTGCTGCGGCAGGGGGCTGGGACACGGACACCTCCTGAACTCCGGGGGCTGGGATCCGAACCGGCTGTTCCCCACCCCGGCACAGCAGGGCCCAGGGCCAGCCCTCACCGTGGCCACGATCCTGCGGATGGCGGCAGCAGCCATGTCTTCTCCTTTGGGTTTTTCCACCAGCGTCATGCCCAGATACTTGAGCGTGAAGCACATCCCCTCCAGCAGCGGTTCCTGCATGTCAGCCCAGCTCTCAGGAAGCTCTGCAAAGACAAAAACGCCTCAGAAGCCACGCACCCGCGGCCCCACAGCTCGGCCCAGCAGAGCCACCCCACCTTGGTGCAGCTCCACTGCTCCCAGCAGCGGTGCAGCTCCCCAGGACGCTCTCCTGGCTCTGTGTCTGTCATGGAGGAGCAGCAGGACGAGGACAGTTCACCCTCAGAGCTCTGTCCCTCCATCCTCGGAGGTGCAGGCTCTGTCTGTGAGCCCCTGTGCACCTGCACTGGGCCCCGGGTGCTGCAGAGCTCACTGCTGCCTGCAGAACCTTGCATTCCTGGGTGCCATCTGTTTCTCTACAACCAGGATCCTCTCTGCACCACATCCGTCTCAGAGCAGCAGCGCTTGCTGCCACGCTCGCTCAGATCACAGCCCCGCGTTGTCCCAGTGTAACCAGCGCCAGCCCCCAGCGGGGCCGCTCGCCCAGCGCTCGTCATCCAAGCCGAGGTGACAGGGACGCAACGGCACCGCAAAGACGCCGTGGTAAGGGATGGCTGGGATGGGTATTTCAAAGACATAAAATAGCTTCCAGGAAAACACATTTTATGGATGAACTCCATCGCGCAGAGGGAAGAGAGCTCCCGCGTGCATTGCTTTGCAGGTCACAGAATTAAAGGGGCACTGGCTCCGGTTTCCTGCGCCCTCTCTTTCCAAGCCCCACCGCTGCAGTCGAGGAAAAAGAAACAAAAAACCCAACAGGCAGAGAGTCTGTTCGCTCCAGGGAGATTCCCTAGGGAGTCCTCAGCATCTCCAGCTTCCCTCAGGAACCAGTGCATTTCTGCAGCGTGTCCTGACAGCGGCGGATGTGCTGGTGGGAGCAGGAGCCCGGCCCCGCGGTCCTGGCGCGGCTGCGGCTGGCACAGGGTGCACAGAGCAACCGCAGAGGCACCCACGCAACCTCCGCTCCCGCAGACAAAGCCGCCGGCCCCCACTGAAAGTTCACCCCCATGGGAAAGCTGCGGTTCCCAGACTGGTGTGCACAGGAACAATCCTCCTGTGCCTCCCTGTGATGGCCTTCAAGCAGAGCTGAAGCAGATGTGAGCACACATTTACTGTCCTCAAATCCCAAAGAGCACGAGGATGGCGAGAGAGGATATACAGACGGGCTAAGGCACAGCGAGCCACAGCCTGCTCTTGGGATTCAGCCCACGGTTACATCCTCTGCTACAAACAGCGGGTTTGTGCACTTCCCTGGGAATCGCCCAGGTATCTACTGTTCACGCCAAGCCAATACATTTCAGGGTTATTTTTCACCTCTTCCCTGGGATTAGCTCCCTGAACGGTACTGGCACATTTGCAGAAGGCTCCGACTCGTAACTGGAATAAACTGAACCCACAGGGAAATCAGGAGACCTCATCACAGTGCGTGCTGCTGCACAGCCGACAGCTGCCAGGGAACCCACT
>NW_010181536.1:0-15888 GCF_000695765.1 Mesitornis unicolor
ACCGATTTCACCCTAGAGGGATGGGAGGCCCTAGGGTGAAATGGGTTTATGCCCATGTTATCAAAAAGTGTTTGATGAGTGCCCATAGTGCACTCATGGCTAAGGAAATGGGATGGTGTCCATCTGGACCACCTCCTGGATTTGCTCTGGGGCTTTAAGACTGGGAGCATAAGTCCCTCCAGATTGAGTCTGACTTCTTTTCAAGAGACTGACAGATTCCATATCCTCTGTGGACTGAACATAAAGGGGCAGATAACATAATACTGAGCAACTGTGTCTTGTCTGATACTGGCAGACTCCAGCAAAAGCCACACAATGTGAATGGAAGTTGAAAATACTTCTTAGTGTTTATTTTCAATTGTAACACAGTGTGAATCGAAAATAAACACTAAGAAGTATTTTCCTTCACAAATACAGTACCAGTAGAAATATAGCACCAGTTCTAATGGTAGAAATTGAAAATCAATTAGAAGTATCTGTGGAATAAACTTTAAAAATTGCTGTTCTGCAAGCATGGCTATTTCTGTAAAAGACATTTTCAAGACAGACACAAAGTTTGAATCAAGAGTCCCAGGTTGCTATAAATGTAACAATATATACAAATGGTTGTCAGAGTCCAACACTTCAATTAAGTCCTGTTATCTTTGTAGCACCACACGTTAAAAGTAGATCTTTTGTTCAGCACAGTTGAGGCATGAGTTATGCTGTCACGGTAACTTGTGAAATATCATGCCTTGTGTTGATTGCACTGAGCCCCATGGCATCACAGCACAGATTTCACAATGAAATGCATGAGTTCTGCACATTGTAATAGAAAGTGTGAATAAAATTGATTCAGCACTTGAAGTTTATCTTCAAAACACCCATGCCAGTTCAGAAAGAAATAAGCAAAGGACTGTATTTAAATTCTTTGAGCAAGGGGGTATATTTCTTCTTCGTAACTGTGCAACACCTATTTTTACGGAGACTAATGCAATGATGGAGTGGCCAAGTTGCAGCTCTTGGGACACAGGTGACTTGAACAGAGCTTGGGCGCAGCTCCCATGCCACAGCTATGTCATTAATCAGACTACAGAGTAATATGTCAAAGGAAGAGTACCCAGAGGAACTGCTCAGGCTGAAATTATGGAGTCCGCATGGGACCCATTAACATCCAACATGGCCCTGTCCTCAAACTGAGCAAAGGGAGGCACCCTGAAAAGTTATCCCCATCTCCTGTTTGGGAATGAATCTGGGACATCCCTCTCTTTGCTGAGAAAAATGAGGTGTTTTGGCAATATCAAGATTTTGGTATGTTGCTTGCAGAATCAAGACACTTTGTGTAATCACTGTAAAAATAATAAAACTTTTAAAAAGACTACCATCAGACAACCTCTCCTACTTACATATGATAAAGACCCTTTCAAGCAAGACCTGGTAATTAAGTCTTCCTCATTAAATACATGAGATTTTGGAGCTCCAGGTGAACCACTTAGATTAGTCCAGTAATGTAGTCTTTCAAGCATTTTAATTTTTTTTCATTATACCACAACAAACCATGAAGCAAATTAATTATTTTATTTTAATTTTAGACATTTTTTCTGACTTGGTACAAGTGCCAAGAGACTCTTAGCTAGCCTCAGTGATGAAATTCTTGCCCTTTAGTGTTTTCTTTTGATTGCTTTTTTGAAGATTGGTTTGAAGCATAAAGTAAGTCTCCATGGTAAAACATAAATAATTTATCAGCATGGAATGAATAAGTATTTTCTCTGCAAGTATAAACAGGAAATGTTTTCTGTTTTGCATTACTGATAAAAGGATTTATTTTTAATGAGAGCACATACCATTGATAATTAATATAGAGCTTATTACATAAAGTGTAAGAGGCTAGATTTCTCCCTTACTCCTTTTAAAAAGACATTCTACGCATCACTTGCTCCCAGTGTCTTTTCAGTCTTTGGCACCAGGCAACACAAAACCTTCCTTGTGTAATGAATGATATCAGTAAGAATACTCCCTGCGCTGCTTACACATTGACTTGTCCCTAGTGCATACTGACTGCACTGATTCAGATTAAATGTGGGAGGGCCAAGTGAACATGGGTCACTTCAGGTAACTTATTTATTTTCTTCCCTAATATAGGCTTCATAAACCACCAGGCAGTTCAGCTAAGTAAGTATGCTTCACCTATATTATATCTTATCTTTCCTTAATGAAATAAAAAGGCAAGTTCCTAACTGTTCCCAACTGCACAGTGAAGGTCTCTTAGCAATAAGCAGCAGCAATGCTACCAGGCCAAAAGCTGTCTCTTGAATGAAACACGTCATGATAGGTTTACCAGGTGAGCAGTGTTTGCCCAGCACACCCACTCTCCTAACAAATACCAATCTTGCTGACTTGCCTATGGGCTAATTTAGTTTTCTCGGCTGTATTATTATAAAGGCCTCTTTACCTAATGTGAATTAAACTCTTTGGGAGCATCTATCAAGCATAGCTAAGGGATCTAGAGGATGTATAAAGCAGATTTATGAAAAAGAAGCCTCAGAAAAGCCCAGCTTGATAAGACATCTCTTTATGACATGATGCACAGCCTCAGGAATGGAATGAATTTTGTTCCTGTATAAAGTTGAAACTTTGCTTTATACAGCAGCTGAGGAAAGGCGTTTGCTCTCAGTAAGCTGCTGTATGCAGTTGTGGTGAAGTTTAAAAGAATCCAAACAGGGTGCTAGCCTCTCTTACTGGAACAAGCTGCTTTTCCTCAGAAAATGTCAAGATTCTCCGAATTTTAAAACATTTTTAATTATTGTATCATGAAAAACTGAAAGCTAAAAAGAACAGCCACAGGAACATGTGCACTCCATGAAATCCCAGTTCTCAGTATCCCACAAAACTCTTCAGTTTAGCTTTATCCTTCTTCCTCCCAAAAAAAAAGTAATATTAGAGGCAAATTTTGATTTCACAAGCACAGATTCAGTTACTGTTAAGTGGAGCTGTGCAAGAATCAGCAGTCCACAGTTTCCTTCCATTAAGCCCCATAAAAGTAAACATTAATTGGTATGACTCAAAAGCTGCAAGGGAACCATCATTGGGAATTCTTTGCAGGGTATAAGCAAGAGAGGATTAAAGAACTAAGATACTGCCTTTCTGATTCTCACATCTTACCCAGTCCTTGCAAAGTGTTATATTTAATGCTGAAACTCTGTGAAATGGGAAAATAGGTGTTCCTGCTCCAGCAGGGGGATTGGACTAGATGATCTTTTGAGGTCCCTTCCAACCCCTAACATTCTGTGATTCTGTGATAAGGATATTTTCTTTCTTCCTGCCTTTCTTCCTGCCAACTCAAACCAACCCAAGACCATTGTGCCTGTCATTTCCCACCTCTCATCATTGTCATGGCAGTGCTTGCCAGGAACTTAACATAAGTAAAAACTTCTTTACTGTGAGGGTGACAGAGCACTGGAACAGACTGCCCAGACAGGTTGTGGAGTCTCCTTTTCTGGAGACATTAAAGACCCACCGGGATGTGTTCCTGTGTGATCTTCTCAAGGTGATCCTGCTCTGGCAGGGGGGTTGGACTGGATGATCTTCAGAGGTCTCTTCCAACCCCAATCATTCTGTGATTCTGTGAAGGGTTTGGCAATAACTTTGTGAAACAGAAAAAGCGTATGCTGGCATGGATAAGAAGCTTTTCAGGAGAGTAAAAGCTGATAATGTTAAGTAAGAGGTCAATTTGCATTAATTAGCTGCCATTCTCAGTCATCAGCACAGTGGTGCACAGTATAACTGTATACAACTGGGTACACGAGCCATTTTTATTTGAATATTTGTCCATCCAAACCCAAAATCTTTCCACAGAATATGTAATGCTATGAGTAGCCATTTTTAGACAGTTTTCATTGATCAATAGTCAATTTAAGAAACATCAATCATGTGTAGAGGTGGGCTTATGAAGCCTATTTTTGCACAACAGGAGGATCATTGGAGGCCAAGACCTATTTCCAGCAAAGCTTAGCAGGTTCAGAATTACTAGCTAAGGGGGCAGCTACTATTGGTGCTTAGAAAATACTTTAACTTCATTTGCTGTTCCCTCCATACGGCTTGACTTTCTCTGAGGTCAGGACGCTCCAGTTCTCAGTAACTGAAGGAGAAATCCCTGGTTAAGTACAGATAACCCAGACCACACTCAGATGAGTTTTACCACTGGAAGGTTGTATTTAAAAGCTTTGTGCCTTTTCTACATCTCACCTTTACAAAACCCAGAGTAATTGTTATGTAGTTAATGCTGACAGCATCATTGTGAGGTAAATAAGTAAACTGAGGCAGAAAGACTGGAGAGAAAAAGCAGTGACATAACCAGGGTTGGAAATTAAGCTCTTCCAAGCATGCATTGCCGTTTCATTTTTATAAGACATGTAGAAGCACTCAGTTATGCCTCTGATGGTGATCCTATAAGTACAGAGTCAGCTTCAGTTCATCAAGCTTTATTGTTTTCTGTTGCTATGTGTAAAAATCATGCACAGAAAATGCAGTATTAATCTTCTCTGCTGGTGTATGAATCAATCCAGAGCTCTTGCAACTGGCCATGGGTAGGCCTTCTGCAGAGGCAGCTTTATCTGGTATAGGATCCAGCCCTTAGCTACTTGCCACCACCTCTCTGCCTGAGACAAGTAGCCCTGCAGATCTGGTGGCGCAGGTAATCACACTGAGTACTTCCAAGACAGCTGGGTTAACTTAACATGATTAAATGGGTGATCTATCAAACCCTGCTGAGTTTGAACCAAAAGACTGAAGATGAGTTCTGTCTGCAGATCCATGAGGTCAGTCTCCCAAGGTAGAAAAGACATTAGCAGCAGCTCACAGAAAGAACCACTTCCACCAGCAGGGCTGTCTTTACAGCGAGCATACATCTACAGCTTAAAATGCAGATCTGTCATTCTGATCAATGGTGTTCCATTAGAACATGTTAAATATTTCCCCTATAGGTAATCCCTATAGGCATGAAGCTGTCAGTATTCCCTCTGACTCCCAGAAGAAGGCTTTGCACTGGCCGGGACAGCACGCATACTTCCAAGTACGTAGTTCATACAGAAAAAAAAAAAGTCCTTTTTTTTAATTAAACTTCTCTGCATCTCTTTCATGGGAGACATTTTTACACAGAGAGTTCCTGTACTGTTCCAAACACTTGCAGGCCACGAATCAGGCATCATGCATACAAAGAGTGAAAAGCTTTAGAGTTTTCAGCCGCTCTGGCAATATATAAACAAGACCAGAAGCAGGCTGTTCTGTGACTGAAGTCCTTTAAGTATCAACTAGCCCTTGTAGGACCTAGTCAAGTAGCTCTGGAGAACAAGAGAACAAGAAAAAGCAGTAACAGCTACTGACCATACATTTTGGGGGAGGCGGAGGAGGGTTGTTCATTCAGAAGCTCTGCAGCCCTTCAAAGAAATGGGTTTGGGCAACAGTAGATCTTTGCTCTTCCTTACCTCTCCACAAGTCTTGTCAACATACTGACAGGCTAATGTCTCTTAATTCCATGTCTTCAAGAAAACAGAAGTCCTCTTTGTGGACGGTCTTTGACACTAACCTTGCCTTCCCCAGTGTAATGATGGAGGCTGAGCTGGTCCATCAAACAGAAGACTGAATTTATTAATGAATGATCACATTTCTACTATTCTTCAGCTTGGCTAAACACTAGTTCTCTTCCTGAAGGGATGTAGCCTGAAGTTTGATGACAGATAAGTCATGCATAGTGTAGGAAAAAATAGCAATGAACAAAGAAAGATACAGCCTTTATGGACACACAGCCTTATGGATGTGGCAAGGAAAACAATAAGCAGCAGTCCATTTTGAGGCAGTCTGTAATTGTGACTGCAAAAAAAAAGCTTATATAGCATGTAACATCCTGCCGACCATGTGTGGCTACCACGGAGAACCTGATTCCAAGTTATTTGAATTTAGTTCAGATGAATTATGTACCTGTTGAATCTTCCACTTGAGTGGTAACAGTGCACTGAAGACATTCTTCCATCACATTTTCACTTGTATTAGCATTTACTAAACAGGTAATTGGGGGAGGGGTGATGTGACACATATTATTTCAAACCTTTAAAATAGACTTTTTCATTCAGCACACATATTTGGTTTATACCTTACCTATTTCTTCTTATCCTTCAGCTTCCCAAGTTTGCTGAAGAAAAGGCTCAAATATACTATCCACGTCCACCAAAGACAGTGGCCCCCAATACCACTTTTAAAGAGCTAGAACATAACTTCTCTGCAAGAACAACCAATATGCTACGAAGCACTGAAAGGGCTCTGGGGATCACAACATACAGTCAAGAGTTCACAGGTAAGCATTTTTTGCTAAATTAATTTACTTGGGATAGCAATGAAAGACCACAAAGTGTGAGCCCCTGAATTCCTCAAAGAAATTAATTTTTTGTCATTTAGTACCAAAGGCCACACAAGCTGTAAATTATCTCAGGTTTTTCAGGGGGACTGTGCATTAATTCTGATTTTCCTAACCAATAAAAATGTGTGACACTAAAATATGTCTCCATTAAGGGAGAGGTCCTATGAATCCCCTTATCCTGGATGACTATTACATGAAAGCAGTTGGCAAATTAACTGGAGTACTAGGTGAAGACATGGAACTCGTAAGTACTGCATTTACCGAGAAACTCGTGCTCCCACCACAAATAATACTGGCAAGAGTATTACCAGGTTCAGCTGGCAGAATTAAGCCTTCCCTTTAATAAAACGTAGGTGCAGGGTAAGAGTCACTTTAAAATAGAGTTCAGTATATTAAATCAGTCCTGACATAGCTGGCTGACAGAACTTCTGTAATGGATTAGTTACTTGTTCAGGGGGAAAGTTACTGTGATTATCTGTTTATGTTTTATCTTATCATTTAAAGTTGCCACCAACACATGACAGCAATTCAAACGACCTTTTGCCTTGAGAAGTATGACTATCAGTCTCCATAAAATGAGTTGGCTGCTCTCATGTGAATCGTGCAACACTGCAGAGGCTGAAACATATTGGCTAGATGTTCACCCAGAGTTAATCAGGACAATCTCACCGAACTCATCTACTCACTGTCTTTATTGCACATTGTGTATTTGATAAGTGACCTACTACTATTGCAGATTATTGCCTCCTTACTTACTATACCAGTTTAATTTTGGCAGAGTTTCTATGATTCATCTGCCTCCATTTAAAAGAGTGATTGGTCTTTCTTGCTTAAGGGTGCATCAGTAACATTATCAGATTCTATTTTAATGCAAAGATTTATGCTAAAGAATGTATAAAACTATACCGGAAAACTCTATGTTTATTGTGTTTAACAATATTTATATTCTGTGTTGCCTGTATAAAAGTGAAAAGATACTATTTGTATTAAAACCTCCTCATAAAAATGAAGCATAATATGGTATATGAGCATAGCAAGTCAAACTGAGCTGCTTTTTCCTAATGCATCATTACCTATAATGGCTTAAGCCATTCAGTGACGCCTGCACATTGTCATGCAGAATACATACACACGTCCAATTTATTTTAGCTGACTAAGTAATTCTGCAGGTAAAACAGAAGGACTGGATTCCTGCTCATCCTTCCACAGCACTGCTGGCTTTACAGCACTACCAGGTTCAAACTGCACAGACATACAAGAAGCTGGGCAACTAAGTAAGGTGCTGTCATTGTCTTACAGTCCAAAAACGGCCCTGGATAAAAGTGCCCAAATTGTCTTGCTTTCTTTCTACTGGATAAAAAAAAAATCCAACCCAAGAAATCCCTTTTGAAATGGCATTTACAAGTCTCTGATAATTGAATCCCTGTATCTAAAACAGGAAAGCTGTCTAGCTTTTTCTCCAATGTGACAAAGAAACAAATGTTTCGCTTTATGATGATGAACACTTTAAAGAACAGTTTCAACAGCTGGTCTCTGGAAATGAAAATCCAAACTAGCAGCTTACATGAATTCAAAACTGAGCAGTTTTATTGCCCTCTGGCTTCCAAAGTGTGATTGGCAGAGGCCTACTCTGGGCCATGCTGATTTGTCTGAACATTATTCCACTTAAAACATACATATGTTAAACATCAAACATTCAGAGTGTTCAGCACAGTAACTGCTGAAGTCCATTCTTCAGCTATAGGACTCAAATGTACTCTGTGTTTGAACAGTTCCTATACAATGCAGCTTTGGCTCGGCACCAGTATCTAAAGCCTCAACAGTACAAATGATTAACACAGTGTAATTGTATTCAAGCAGTGGGTCAAACTGTGGTTAAGAACTAAAAAGCCACATGTCAGTGAGCATCTTCAGACCCACTTGCACCACTCCCTAAAAGATTTTAAAAACACACTAATGCAAGTCACTGTTTATACTATCAGATTGCTTAGCAGACCACAAATGGAAGACAGATGCTTACACAAGAAAGAACAGAGCACAAGACATCTATACCCATCTATATCTCATGCATTGGGGTGGAGCGGAGTATTTTCTTGTCCAAAGCATACAGATTGACTCTAAGCTCCCTAGGTGGCAAGGCAGTAACAAAAGTCTGGGCTGCTTGCCTTTGTCTGGGAGACCGCTAACTGAGCCATTTCACTTCTCTCAGACAATGGTCCGCTAAAATAAGCAGTCCCTGCTAAAATAAGAGATGTCAATGCCAGTGTAAACCCTGTTCCTTTCTCCATATAGAAAGAAACATTTCTGCCTAGTCTCTCACAATCGAGACCTCTTGAAGGGCACACTGCACGTTTACTTCAAGGTCAATATCCCTGTGAATCAATTCTACAAGGACAGTGCTCCTCCAGTACTCAGATGCCTCTGACTCTATGCAGAGTTCCTACTGTCACAGCCAGCTACTCAGACCCAATGCTGAGTAAAACAAGAACAATGGCTAGTCTAGGTTGGCAGTGTAAAGTGACAGAAAGCACAGACCAGAAATGGGATGTGAGGCAACAGCAGGCCACTGTATCTCCACCCTGCTACCAGAAAGTTCATTATTTGGATACAAAGCTGCCAAGAAACAAATTTCAGAAAATCACTGACACATTGCAAGCAGAAGCACTGTACAGGAGGCAGCTTTCAGGAAGGCCTGAAGTTGAATCTTTTCCAAAACCTGCATGCTCCCTTTCCTATGAAGACTTTCAACTCAGACATTTGGATCAACAAACAGTATGGGAATACCCAGTTAGTCTAAGTAAGCTGGGCTTACCACTGGATGAAAAGAGTGAGGAAAATAGAATTTTGTTGCACAAGCTTTGGCATCAAGAAGCACGCCAGTCTGCATGAAGACCAGAGGACAGGCCAAGAGTGCCAGCACTGCCTGAATTGATCCCTTGCTGTGAGGTTCCTCAGCGCCGGACATCACTGCTGGAGCTGGAGCATTCCTTCTCAAAGACAGCAGCACAAAAACGTTTTCATGATTCCATAAGAGGAGAGACAAAAGACCTCAGAGATAACATTACTGAGGGAAAGAGACACAAATTCTATGGTTTCAGTGCTTTTTATTTCTTTAACTGACACATCCCTTGGTCCTTTTAAAAATAGAGTAACAAATAAAAAGTACCTCTATACAAACTATCTGTCCTTTCTAGAACCACAGTAAGTTTAAACAGTAAAGAGAAGACCATCTAGGGGAGGAGCCCAGGACATGTGCAGCCTATTTGAGAAGACCAAGAGAACTTGTCTTGGTCCAGAGGCTGTGAAAAGATGACTTCTTGAGAAACACATTAGTAGGATAAACACTGTTTAGGGAAAAAACTGGCTCGTTAAAGGCCAAATAGATTCACAAATGAGCGTCACAGTCTGATTGTAAATAAACTTATCCTGGAAATCACAAGATTATTTTTAATTGTCACAGCAGAGAGGTGCAGGATTAGCTCTTCAACAGACGACGAAAGGATCATAAAACAGACTGCTTTAGAATGGACCTGACCAGTTTATGTAAGGAGTTACAATGCAGTTGCCAGCTGAGGACTATAGTTAGTGATCCAATAAGGCCTTTAGCAGGCCCTCACAGGCACCAAGCTGCCAGCTCAAAAGGACCCCCTGCTACCCTTCAGGGAGTCAAATTACAATAATGTCAGTAGTACTGGGCACACGCAGGGACAAACACGATGCCTGTCTCCACGAGCTGTGGAGACTCTGTGCACAGCACATTGGCAAAGCCTCTCCAAGTCTCCATTCCTATGTCAGCCCTATTGAGGGTTGTATTTCAGACTCTTCTCCCTCCTTTTTTACTCATTGTCTACGACAGGAATATTTAAGAGAATAGGAAAGGCCATAGAGAGTGTATTTAAACTGTAGTAAAGACCGGTAGAGGGAGAATGGGACTTGGCATCCTCTGCAGGGCTTTGAAGAAGCTTCATAATTAAGCAGGTAAGCTACAGAAAACATGAAATCTGTTATTAGGAGTTAGCCCTAGATGGCTGCAAGTGGTCGGTGTAGTAGCTAAGGATTAATAGTGGCCATTAACTTGGTGGTTAAAAAAGTAGTTAAAAGCATAAGATAAAGAGAGAACTGCTCTGCTGCTGTGTTGTGCTTACTAAGCTGTTTAGGATTCCTGAAAAGTGTGAATAAAACCCAACCAAACAAAAAAGTCCCCAAATACAATATATTTAAACATCTTAAATCATTTTTGTAAAGCCTTTAGAAAATAAAAAAGCAACAAAGAAAACTTTAGTGGAAATCTACCTCATGGATTAGCAGCTGGCTTGGCAAAAAGAATGCAAAGAATAAACAATTGCTAATTTCTGTATGCTGACATTAATATTGCTGCTACCCCGGATTTGGGAACATAGCAAACATTAGTTCAATTAGTATCTTAAGGAGCTGCAGCCAAGTGGAGATTAGAAAAGCAGAAACAGCACATGGGCATTCATTGTGGGGTTTTCTAACTGCTTAATTAAATTCAGTTGTTTCCCAGAGAGAACCTGAAGAGGGAGCAAAATGCCATTGCGTTTTTCATTGAGAGTTATTTCCTTGTACTCTTCTAATCTGTTCCAATAAGAGGTCAGATATATTCCCCTCTCCCTTCAAGCAAATGACCAGAGTTCAGGAGACTGCCAGGACCAGGTACAAACAGAACCATGCAACCAGCTAATCATTCTCCACTGGACTTTCCTTTACACTAGCAAAGAATCATGGCAGAAATTTAAATCCCTGATTACTTTATTCATGTGTGAGATCTTGAGGAAGCTGGTCAGGACACAGGGCCCCAGCAGTGCACGATTTTCCATGCAAGTGTTCAAAAGACAAAGGGCTCAGTGGCTACCAAAAGGATATAAGGAAAATGATGTGACAGGAGGCAGAGAGCTTACTTTCCACTAGGAGAGGATACTCATTTTCTATCCAACCTTTATACACCTGAGAAACAATCAGAATATTAGTCTTAAAACAGAAATTATTAATGTATTTATTAGGACACAATAAGAGTACAGGAGAGTATCTAGAAGATTTAGTACAAAAGTAACTGAGCAGCATAATAACATGAAATTTAAAAGTGAAGTATGAAGAAACATACTACAAAGAACTGTTTAAGACAAGTCAGTCACAAATGGGTTTTAAAGTAGTTGTTACCTCCTGGAGGAACAATTTCAAACTAAGTGCAGACTCCTGCCTTTTGCTCTGCCTCTAGCACCATTCAGGAGAGATTAATATTAGCTGCAGAGAAGACAGATTATATTATTTCATAATCTTTGTGTATCTTGCATTTAGTTTTGTTCAGCACATTTCATAAGTAACAAAAAACCAAAAAAGTCTGGAAAAGAGCAACAATTATTAAAAATGGGATTAGTTATGCCCCAAGAAAGAGACATGAAAACTGAACTTGTTCTTTCTGGGGTAAAAAAACAACCAAACAAACAACAAAACCAACCAAAGAAACAAACAAAAATCCCCATAAAATAAACAAACAAAACCCCAAAAACTATAAGCTACAACTTAGCAGTGAGTACATAACACATTTAGAACAGAGAAGTTCATCAGTCATTTGTATCAGGTAACTTCAAGTCCCTAAATGAAAAAGCTCTGGGACTTTCTGTTTGGTCAAATTCATCACATAAAAAAGGAAACTTAGAAAGTCTATTCTAATTTACTTGTTTACTTTTCTGCTTGGAATACGATGACAGCAAAGAGTTTAATATCATTTTTAAAAGAAGGCTTAAAGAGATATCCTTGGAGCATAAGAAAAACATCTGCAATGCTAGGAGTTTGGATTAAGAGTTCTTAGTGCTCTGAGAGTTCATGCTGCAGTATAATAAGCTCATCATGGGCAGTTTTTAGTGTCCACAAAGCATCCAGAATTGATCATTCTCGGAAACAGCACTAAACCACTAAACTGCTCTGATACAACACTTGACACATTCTTAAAGACATTTGTAAAAACAAGCAGACAACAAAGCTGGGATATTAAAACCTGATTCTAAAACTACCAGCCAGGTGATTACTTGGTTAAAAAAGTCTTGAAAACTTGGCACAACAGACAGCAAAACTAGCACAAGACTCCTGCAGGGAGGAATCTCACCTCCCCACTGACAGAAACATCCCATGGGTGCTACCATCTGCAGCAGTGATTTCCTCTCAATGAAGCAGACAGCTGTAGATCTATGAATCATGAACATGTTGTCTCATAACTTGGTCAGGCTTCACATTCAACAGCTCCTCCTGCTGCTACGCGCAGAGCCCTCATACCTCTGCAGAGAACTGGGTATACACTTAACAGCATTAAGCCTGCCATAGCATGCTAGTTTTATTTCTATGGACAACAGAGCTAAATTTGTAGCTTTATGGCCTTTTTTCTACTTATGTTATAAATGGTTTCTCCTTTGAAAATCCTAAGGTAAGCAATGCTTTTCTTTTTTAAGACTCTCATCTGAATCGTGGGGCCATGCTAGTGCTCTTAGTTCATGAAAGGTCCTGCTGTCTGGCCTATAGCTTAAATACAAGACCTGTGTAGGCTTTAGTAGATTACATTAGATTAGCATATCATCATTACATAAGGAGACCCAACCACACAAATCTCCTTACAAAAGGAGTCTTAATTTGGAGCTTTTCTCAGGGCTAAGTTGATGCGTTGGAGACTAATTTGACAATATCATCATTTAAGCTACTGCAGAAGTACTTCTTACTTTATAGCTTGGATTATTCAGAAGATAATGTCCCAGCTGATCATGTAAATGAGAGGACAGTAATCTTTGGCTCCCACAGATACACAAAGCAAATGTATTACCAATGTAGGCAATTGGCATCCGCTCCAAATGAGATAGGGCTGAAATTCTTTCAACTCTTTGATTCATTAGAAAGAAAAGTATTTTTTTTTTAATTGAAAATGTGGTAGCTTTAACCAATTACTTGCCACCTAAAAATAGAAACTGAGACCAGAAGAAATTACTGTTCTTGCAGCATGTTTGTTTGTCAGGTGGAATCAGACTCTCAGACAGTGCCCAAGGACGTTTATTATACCTCTATTATTTTAATTTCCAGTAAACTATGGCAGACTCCACAATTGACTAGCTTTCAGACTAGCTTTAAAGTAAAAACATAATGGACTTAATAAAAGGATACCTTTTTATTTATCTTTCTGTTGTTGAGTCCTTAAAATTTAAAAGTTCTTTTCCAAAAGCAACAAAACTGTTTTTAAGAAAAGCTGAACTTCTGACAAATTGCTAGGTCCTGAGTCTTTCAAACGTGAATGTCCTTGTGAGTTAATTTAATTAACTTTGACCTTGAGTCCAAAAATGTCCTTTTTTTAAAGTACTATCTTGAATAACCTGTCTTTTTAGCCTACTTTCCCTATTGGTTTATAAGGCATCAGAATGAGTTTTCTGATAGAGAAGTTGATGCAGCCCTATCCTAGGACAACTCTTGCATTTGGAAGTCCTTTCTTGCTATCCCATGCTTCATTGCAAATTACCTGACTTTATGTATTTATGTTTTGTACTCACTACTCCTCTATACTCATCCAAACAAGATGCCCTTGTTGTGTTACTTGCCTCGAACCATGAACTGATTACAGAGAAGTTGTATCCCACATTTCTGTCTATCTCATACTGAGGTCCAAGGCCTCATTATTCTCTTCTGTGAGTCTACAGACAACTAGACATCTCTCAGTCTACAAGAAGCTACTAGAACAAATTGAGCAGGGCAGACCAGTATCTCAACATAGAAAAGGCAGGCATTGAGTTAATGCCCTCAGCTGGAGGTCTGTGTCTGTTTTAAATTGACAAAGAGTGACTCTGAACCATGGATTGTCTTCATCTACTCAGCTCCCCACAGCCCAGATGGTGGGAATGACAGAGCTCTCTAGCTACACCAGTCCTGGGGGCACTTCGTCATAAAATAAATGGCTACCAAATAAATCCCCATGCCTGTGCCATAATTCCACAATAATGAAGAAAGGACAAAGTACTCTAATATCTTCACACCTGTGAAGCTCAGCAGTACATTTATCACTCCGTACATTGTGCCATTATAATGGTTGTGCAATTGATTCAGCTACAAAATATTTTGGCAATCTTCCAGCTGCCCACTCCGCTTCAAACTCTGACTGGATTGGCTGGTGTCTCTCTACCTGTGTTACTTGACATTTTATTGATAGCTTACTGCAACGGTGAGCAGCATTGCCTCACCCTGTGCCTAACTGGAGTCTACAGCAACACCCTGGAGGGGTGACTCTCAGCCTCTCTGTCCACCCAAAACCTCTCATGATAGCATAACCCTTATCTCCCCTAGTGCCAAGTATCACAGAATCACAGAATGTTAGGAGTTGGAAGGGACCTTGAAAGATCACCTAGTCTAACCCCCCTACCAGAGCAGGATCACCTAAACTAGGTCACACAGAAATGCATCCAGGTGGGTTTTGAATGTCTCCAGAGAAGGAAACAACACAACCTCTCTGGGCAGTCTGTTCCAGTAGTTGCATCCACAGCCCTACAAAACTCATTTTCCAGAAACACAGGAAGAGCAGATACAGAGAAAAAAAAAATCTAAGTTCTGTCTTCATTTACTAAGATCAAACCCTTCAACTGCCACTCTGTACTCTGGGGTGCAAAAAATATTTCTATATCACACTCACAAATATTTTATATTCATAGCATGAGCATGTGACAATAGAGCAGCAGTCTTTTTCATTTAATAGATTTAGCCTTTTAATAATGGAAAATACGCACTAAGTGCAATCCAGTTTAATATAACACATCATTAAAAAAGAAAAAATAAACCACAATATTGTCCAAGACAACTGCACAAAAAAATAAATACATTGCCACAAGAAATAGCTACGAAAAGCTTAAAATAAAGCCAGGACTTCTTTGATAAAAATGCTATGCAAAAGTAGATGCTATGCAAATTTAGCTTTGTCTTAAGAAGGAGCCTAATGTGTAGTGAGTCTTGGCAACTGCAGCATCTCAGAAACTCTGCCTTCCTAGCTGTTCCAAACAATAGCACATTTACCTTCTCTGTTTTAGACTGTGTCAAACACAGCAAGCAAAGACTAGGTGCACAGCATTCATCAGGCATTTTCATTCACTCTTCAGTCTACAATGTTTTTCAACTTTGCTCCTCACCTGTTTGGGTGAACAGGTTCCTGACTTCCATCCAAATGCCCTGTAAAAGACATAATTAACATAAGGCCATCAGTATATTCCAAATGACAGGACTTGCACCCTAACAGTGTTTAAAAGTAATGCTCAAAGCAGATGTTTTCCACTGCAAAAATATTTGCAGAATATTTTTGAATGATCCTAGCATCTAGAATTTTTCAAGCCCAGCCCAGAATGTTGATAAACCAGACTTTGAAAAAATTATGGAAACTCCTTTCTCCCAAATAATTTCAAAGGCAAAGATATAGATATACAGATATATAGATAGAGATACAGAGATATAGATATAGATATAGA
>NW_010181537.1:0-2002 GCF_000695765.1 Mesitornis unicolor
CTTTGCCTTCTGCAACTTGGGTGGTGTGGCTTGAGCACTTCCCAGTGAAGGCTGAGGCAAAAAAACTAGTTGAGTATGTCAGCCTTCTCCATATCCTGAGTAACCAGGCCTCTTGTTTCCTTCTGGAGAGGGCCTATATCTTCCCTAGTCTTCCTTTTATCACCAATGTACCTATAGAAGCTTTTCTTGGTGCCCTTGACATCCCTGGCCAGATTTAATTCTATAAGGGCTTCAGCTTTTCTAACATGATTCCTGGCTGCTCGGACAACTTCTCTGTATTCCTCACAGGCTACCTGTCCTTGCTTCCACTTTCTGTAGGCTTCATTTTGGTGTTTGAATTTGTCCAGGAGTTCCTTGTTCATCCATTCAGACCTCCTGGTGTTTTTGTCTGACTTCCTCTTTGTTGAGATGCACTGATCCTGAGCTTGGAGGCGGTGATCCTTGAATCCCACTTTCAGTCGTGTTTATTTGGAAGGGTTATCTGTTCAACCAATAACATGAAACCATGTGACTCAGGCAACCATCACAGTAAGAGAAATGAAAATGTAAAGCAGTAGTTATTTCAAATATGCCGTGATCAGGTTACAGGTCACCATTATTTTGCCTGACCTATTTCATGACATTGAAGGTCTCTACAACCTGTGAACAGACAAAAAGTGCATAGTTAGTTGATAGTCTTTTGTGAATAATTTTGTGCCATCTGAACGAAGACCAGTGTTTGGCCTCATCGCTACAGGCTTATAAAATCATGCTGGAAGCCATTGCTGCTTACTCACTGTTTATTAACTTAGGTCCTTTGTGTAGTTCTGATTTTCCTCTCTCACACACCTCTCTAATGAGGTGTCGCAGTTACTTTGTGAACTACTGAAATTGAGTAGCCCGTTTCTTAGCGTTCCAGAACTGGCTAGTATTTATACTTCTCCCACGTTTTCCTGAGCACTAATGTCTGTTTTTCAGTTTTACTTGCAGCCCATCATCATACTGTATACGAGTCATTTAATTCACATTGACATCACTAATGGGGACCCGATTTTACATGAAATAGTCTGTCATTAACTTCTTGACTACAAAAATGCTGCAAGGAGTGTCGTTTGTATTGGTTTATATGTATATGTTATAATATACATAACAAATGTAAATTATGTAATAATAATAAATGAAAATTATATAATGATATATATTGACATATTATTATAATATATATTAAATAATATAATATTATATATACATTACTTCAGTAGTGTGGTCCAGCCGTTTTGCATCACACCATATGATGTGCAGCTGTTTCTTTCCCTTCCCCTGCCATTCTCGTAGCCGGTTCATTTTCCCTTCATGATGTAATGGATTGACATTTGTCTGAGCAAAAAAATTCTTTACATAGCTATGGCTGTGTGAAATCATCATGTTGTAGTTCATAGGTAACAGCCTTGCTGTAAAGTGATTTAGAAACTTGCAAATACTACAGTGGGATTTCACTACACAAATTACTGTTACACTGTTCAGGATCTTTGCCATTCTGCTTGAATAGCAATCTCTGCCATCTTCTTCCTAGCTTTCTGGGGGTTAAGGAGAGAAAGATGGCGTAGAATCATTATCACAGAATCATGGAATTATTAAGGTTGGAAGAGACCTTTAAGATCATCAAGTCCAATCGTCAACCTAACACCACCATGCCCACTAAACCATGTCCTGAAGTGCCACATCCACGTGCTTCTTGAACACCTCCAGGGATGGTGACTCCACCACCTCTTTGGGCAGCCTGTTCCAGTGTTTGACCACTCTTTCAGCAAAGAAATTTTTTCCTAATATCCAATCTAAACCTCCCCTGGCGCAACTTGAAGCCATTTCCTCTTGTCCTGTCGCATGGAAGAAGAGACCAACACCCACCTCTCTACAACCTCCTTTCAGGCAGTTGTAGAGAGCAGTAAGGTCTCCCCTCAGTCTCCTTTTCTCTAAACTAAACAATCCTAACTCCCTCAGCCGCTTCTCATAAGGCTTGTTC
>NW_010181538.1:0-200 GCF_000695765.1 Mesitornis unicolor
ACTGTGCCGTGCCACCCCCTGGGCACCGTCCCTCTCTGCCCCCCAGTGCTACAGGAGGCCGTGAGCACCCGGGACCTGGAGTTGGTGCAGCTGGTCCTGCGCTACCGCGACTACCAGAGGGCCATCAAGCGTCTGGCCGGGATCCCCATCCTGCTGGAAAAGCTGCGCAAGGTACCTCCCCCCGGCGGGGCCACCAAGAG
>NW_010181539.1:0-18605 GCF_000695765.1 Mesitornis unicolor
GAGTTGGACTGGATGATCTTTCAAGGTCACTCCCAACTCCTAATATTCTGTGTTATTAAGAGGAGTGCAGCACATGGCTTGCCCTCTCTTGCCCCTGCCTTGACCAGTGCAGCCTAGCGCAGCTGGAGTGGTCCCGGCTGGACCAGGCTGGTCTGGCCCCAAGTTAAACACAACCTTTACTGTGACTCTGGCCTTAGAGCTGAGAACTCTTCAAGAACCAGCAGAAGAAACCTGCAGTGGAGAGAGGAATGGGATGTGAGAAGAACAACTGTGCAGACACCACGGTTGGTGAAGAAATGAAGGAAAGGAGGTGACCAGAGCAGAGGTTCTACTGCAACCTGTGGTGAGAGCTCAGGTCTACCCCTCTGCAGCCCGTGGACATTCAGTGGTGGAGCAGGGATTCACATGTGAAGGTGGCTGCCCCCAAAGAGGCCATGACTCCATGGGCAGTGTGTGCTGGAGCGGTCTGTGTGAAGGACTGCACAGTGTAGAAGGGGAACCCACGCTAGAGCAGTTCGTGAGGAAACTGCAGCCATGGGCAGACCCATGGAGAAGTTAATGGAGGACTGTCTCCTGTGGGAGGAGTGCCATGTGGAAGCAGAGGAAGAGTGTGAGGAGTCCTCCCTACCCCTGAAGAGGAAGGAGTGGCAAAGACTGCATGGGATGAACTGACTGCAACTCCCATTCCTGTCCCCCTGTGCTGCTGCAGAGAAAGGAGTTAAAGAAACCAGGAACAAAGCTGAGCCTGGGAAGAAGGGAGGGATGGGGAAAGGTGTTGACTTCAAGATCTGGTTGTATCTCTCACTGTTTTACCCTGATGCTCTGGTGTTTATTTTCTCCCCAAGCTGAGTCTGTGTTTTGCTGTGACCACAAAGTGGTGAATGAGCCACCTCTGTCCTTTGTCTTGGTCTACAAGCTCTTTGTTACATTTTCTTCTCCTCATTCCACTGGGGGACCTCATGGTACTTGGTTGCCCACTGGGCTCAAACCACAACAGTGGAGAAGATGGGGTAACATCATGAGAAAGTAATGGGAAAAATCCAGGAAAGAAGCCTGGCAATTCTCAGGTGTTCCCTCTGGTAGCTCCTGGATGTGAATGGGAGGCATGCAGTCTCAACACAGTTACTGAAAACCTGTATTTCTGCTTCTCTCTAAATTGCTGAGCCAGTGGAAGAACCAAGTAGGGAGAGGTGGAGATAGGCCAAGAGGTTGAAGATTGACTAGCTCTCAGTCATTGAAGAATAGGTTGACTGTACTGGGACTGAAAAAAAGACCCTTCCACCTTGTGTCCTGCATCTGACAACAGCCAACAATGCATGCACAGAGGAGAGTACACATGATAATACCCTGCATGACCCCAATCTACTGCCGATTTGCAGCTCAGGACCGTCATCACCTGGTTTGGTTCCTATATGTTTAATAACTGTGAACAGCTTTTTCTGCTTCCAGGAACCTGTCCAAATGGCCATGAGCACTCTGCGGTGGAAGACTGGGGAAAGAATCTGTAATGGTGAGTAGAGGCAGAATCATTACAGGCTATAGCTTGCTATTCTCAAGAGCCTCTGGGAGGGAGTGAATATTAGCTCTGGGGAAATGGATCCTAACAGGTGAAGGGTGAAAGCACTATTACAGGGAGGCGATCTGCCAAGTCTCATTCTTCCGAGCTGGGATGGAGGGTAAGGACATAAATATATGAACAATGTCAGAGTGTCAAGCAGTTCTTACAAATGGCTCTCCTTCCTTCCATGACTCCCATTCATAAAAAATAGGGTAGGGAAAAAAAAAGAACAACAATCTGAGACATAGTGTTGTGGGTGCTGACCAGAAATCAGAGGACAATTTGTTCATGTCTGGCAGACTATGATGATGATTATTATCAGGCTTATCTGAACTTCACAACAATTGGAGCAGTATGCATGAGGGAATTCAGCAACCCCAGTGCTTTACTGCTTCTTTGTGTTTTGCAATTGCTTGCAGTATCCTAAATATTTATTTATTCTGTTTAAAATATTCATAATTTTTTTGCATGCATTCATTGTTTTGGTACTAGACTATTTGATATCTTCCCTTTGAATGTTTACCAGAAATAATAAACAGCTAGTTAGCAAGTTTTACATGAAAGGTTTAACTCTGCAAATTCTTCCCCAAATGTTCAGGAGACATTATGTTTTGGCCTCTGAAAAAGGGTTTCTGTTAAGTTCAGAAAGAAATGGAGTACTTCATATTATAGCCTCAGCATTACGTCTATGACAGTCAGACTTTAGCTGGGCTTGAATTAGACTGTGGATTTTCACTTGTGCTGTAATTGCCACAGCCTCAAAGTGAAACCTACAACACTGCTGGTATTCCATGTTCACCATGTTAGCTTTGTCCTCACAGAATGATTTTCATAAAGCAACAAACAAGAAAATAAGTCCAGGCAGTAACTTGGCATGTTCCTACATTTGCTGAAATAAGCTTCTGCTCTGAAACTGCCCCAGGGGCCCACACTGTTCCAGTTACTACCATCACACAACACTGGCTCAGCTTTGGTTTCACAACAGTCAGCAGGTGCAGTGACGTAGGGTGCACTACACTGTCAGCAAATCACAGTTAAATGAAGATTTAGTCCTGGAGTTAAAAATAATAAAAAATCCTAACCAACCAACCAACCAATCAAAATACTCACCAACAGTGGGAAGGAATTTGTATGGCTTGGTTTACTTCCTTTGAGCCAGTGTGCTCACTATACTTAAGGGATGGCTCTATTATATTTCTGCTTACCATGCTCCTTGGGTGATTGCTTCATGTGGCAGCTTTCTTCATTTCCCTCATAGCTTTTTCATGCTACAGTGACGGGGCTGTCAGGGGCTTGTAGGGCCATAAGACTGTAATAGAAAGACAGTATCTTTTAATTGGTGAAACCTATGAAATGAAGGTGATGAAAGGATACACGGGACTGGGCCCTACAAGATGGCAAAAGTGAGCAAGACTAATCCCTTCCCACCTCAGGATGAGGTCTGATTAGAAAGTTGCATAGCTTAATACTTCTAAAAAAAAACCAAAATCAAACAAACAAAAAAAAAAGAAATAAAGAAGCAGTCCCTGCCTGCAGCCACTTGCTAAACATAGGGTCCTCCAGAGTCCTTTACAGTCCTGAGATGAGCCCTGGGATCACTAGAGATATTGTTTCCAGCTTTGGAATAGTGCTAATCAGTTGTGCTTTCTGGACCCTTTTAGGTCCTTAAAACCTCCCAAAACTGCTAGGGAATATTTTTTTCCTGGAAATAGTGATGTTTACTTCCAGCTTGCAGTGTCTCAAGTCTCTTTAGAGAGAAAAAAACAGTGAGTTCCAAGGACATTTCCTCGTGGCTTCATGAAGCACAGATACTAATTTCTTCCCCTGAGGAAAGCACAAAGGCTGTCAAAAAACTGGGGGAGCAGAACAGAAACTTGGGTACTGGATGCTGGTTGCCTGAGCCAGAGGCATAGGTGCCAGAGTGGGAGACATAGAGGAAGGGAAACAGGGCTGGCTGCAGGGCAACCCCATGGTCCCTGCCCTACAAGGATGGAAAGGGATAGGAGAGGTCTGTCCCAGCAGAAACCATTTTTTTTCTGCTATGCCTGGATGTAACTGAATGACCTTCATCTGCTTAGCTTCCTCAGCTAGTAGGGGCTCTCAGATTCAGGTTTTCTTGAAGAATAACAAAATATAAGAGCAGTGAGGCTTACCAGGAGAAACAGAGCTGGGACAAATAAAGAAATAAAGGGACATTTATGTACATGTGCAGGAAACAGAATTTGTTTTTAAAAGGAGACCCTGAAAACCTTGATGTTTTAACACAGTTAATTACATAACAATGTTGAAGAAGGTAACTGACTATCTTCTGTTTTACATGTGCCTGTAAGTGCCTTTTTAATGGATAATCTTTTCCAGAACAGCTTGAACTTTCTCTTAGACAGCTGTTAGGGACACAGACACAAGGCTTAAATGCCTATCAGTATTTTCCTTCTGTTTCTATATGGTATCACTGCAAACATTATGTTGAATAGCTGGAAAACAGAAATGTGTGAACTGCTTTCTCTCTTTCTTTCTGTCTCTCTCTTTGTAATACTTCTGTTGTTCTTTTTTTCTTTGCTTGACTGCTTTGAATTCCCTTTACTTTGGTCCATGTTCTTAGAGACAGATGATGTATAGTTTTGTTCAGTGGATCAGCTGGTGTGAAAGCCGTTAGGACAAAGGCCTGGTACCCTTGTTGAACTGGATGCATCACTGTGCTATGTGCTGCCTTCTCTGCCGAACGACACCATCTTGCTGTGGTGCTATTAAGGGAGCTTACCATACAAGAATTTGGAGATCCATGGGACAGCTACACCAGCACAACTCTGTGGCTTTTCCCTTCACTGATGAAGGGCCATGGAAGTATGAAAGGCACAGCTTGTTCTTCATCTTGACCTACAAATGTTGACCTTTAAGTCTAGAAGAGAAACAATTGTCAGGATGCCAAAGGCAAGGTCTACAACCCTGCTATGGTAGTTTGCAATGCTAAGGCTCTTTAGCAAATCTAGTAGCAGCATCATCACTAACCTGTTATCCCTTATTCTTCCCACAACTGTTGTTTCCTTTCTTTTTTCTCCTATATTTTTGACTGTCTTTCTACATAAGTAATTTTAAAGCACTGAGGACAATGAGACCCACTGTTTCATGCCAGCAATCTGTATAAAAGAAATGATAACTAGTGAAGATGTACAGGCCAAACAGAGCTCGCAGAACCTCTCTGGCAGAAGCTACAATCCTGCAGAATCTTGTATTCCAGGGTAAAGAAAGGCTCCTCTCTGGGGTGCTTTCTGATCAGTTGTTTCCTATTTCTGTCACTACTAGGGGCACCAGGGGAGTGAAAGCAGCCAAATATATTGTAACAAATTGAAGCAGGGCTGTCTTGGTGCTGGCAAGAGGAACCAGATAGAAAAACTCCTGTGTATGTGAATTTGCTCCTGGCTCAAGCATTGTTCAGTAAAGAGCTGATGCACGTGTGTGTTCCTGTTCCTGCTCTGCAATGCCAGCTGGAGGTAAGCTATTGTGCAATGGAGTACGAGGTGCTGCACAAAAAGAAATCAGCCCTGAAATGGATAAACTTATCTTACATGGTTTTGCATCTATGAAACTAAGATGATGATAACTTTCTAGTTCATGAAGATGTCAGGGAGGTAGGGGAACACTGGTTTCATATGTGTCACAGCCTAAGGAAAGATTTGGTGGTACCTGAGGATCTGAGAATGCAGATGCCAGTTCTCACTGCAGTGTGTTAGCATTTCCTGGATGGCCAGAAGACTGGACAAGGTTTGATTCTGTGAATTAAGACAAGTAGTCTTTTGACCCCTAATTCTCAATCTCTATAAGTAGGGTAACCACGTTACAATCTTTAGTCAATCACTTATGTATGATTATAAGTAAGTGTATGTACGTGATATGCTTTATTAACAGACTAAAGTCTGGCAGTTTTTTATTTTTAATGAATTTGAGACTTCTGGAGTCAGATGTACCAAATATGAAAACTTGAACTCTCACAAGTGAGTTCAGATACTAATTTGTCCTGTACCTAGCTAATTGAAGGCTCTTGCTAGTCAGGCTTCATTTATTACAGTGAGTGTAATTAAAGTGTTGTAATGTTCCCAGCTGTGTGTTCATCATCCTGCTTTTATAAAACCAGGATAATGAGCTCAACAGTGGATTTTCAGTACTGTTAAAAGGTTGTGAAGGAGTTGCAGAAAAGAAAGTGATAAAATGACACACACTCGTATACACTCTGAGGCTTATTTTTGTCCCTTTGAACTAATTATGACTCAGGCCTTTAATGGACCACATAAATTTTGGCTACAGATATGTTATTTTTTTCAGCATGCTTGCATATAAATTTGTGGAAAGCTATTTACTTCAGCAAGCACGACCAGAGGAGAAACTTTAGTGTTTAGTGGGTCAATCTAACTGAAGTCAAATGTTATCTAATCCAAAGCTAAGAGCCTTAACATGGGCATGGGACAATTCTTTAACTGCGGCAATTCAGCACAGTGTCACTGATGCTTATTATATTAACCAAAATCTCAGCCTTACATTTTGTTTGTTTTCTTCAGTTATTTATTTGTCAGTAGAAGCCATGATTATTTATTTTATACTTCTTTTTACATTTCATAATCAATATCTTTAATAGTGGTCCCAACTCCAGTTTTGTTTTACTTTGCTGAAATGAAAGTGGCTATACACCCACTACATCTATATACAGGCTTTGTGTTGTCTTGAAAAGATGAAAGTCAGTTCAGAGATCTCCTATAGCCCTCATTGAAGTCAGGATCAGCCATAAAGATCAGTCAAATAATTATTAAAATTCTAGAATGAATGTTGTTATGTCACTCTTCTGTGTTTTCACCTCTGCCTTCTCTGTTTTTTTAGCACCACAGCCTGCAGGGAGGCTGACAAGGGTACAATTTGTGGCTGTTATTCACAGGGACTCCAGGATTTGGGATTTCAATGCTGATTGCAATAGTGTTCTTCCCAGCTCAATGTCTAAATGTGTGAAGAGTTCCCCAACTTGTGAAGCTGTCCTGCTCTTTTGTCAAAGAAAAGCAGTCACAGGCCAAAAGCAATAATTAAAATATTAAGGACCAGAAATCGTCTGTAAGCACCTGAGTCATCATAAGTCAAGATTTTATTTACCCTCACTAAAGTGTCATGCAATCTTTCAGTTAATAGGAGAATATTTCTTGTCAAAAATTCCATGTAAGGAAAGGTAGCAAGGGACTTCCCACTGTAACTGGAGAAATAAAGGATGGAAGTCAAGCTCATAGAGCTACAAAGAGCCATGTGTCTTGCTAAGCTCTGTCCTTTAGAAGCAGTTCTCAAATTCAGTATCTTACTGCCTACCAAGTCACTGAACTTTGTGTCTAGCATTTGACTGCAATGTCTGCAGAGTTTTTGAGTAAAGGAATAATTTCACACATTGCTAAAACGCAGATGGAATTAAAGGTTTTGGGGTTTTCCCAGATGGATATCAAGTGTTTGGAGCTTGTTCTGCCTGTCATATTTCACCTGTTTGCAGAACGGACTGCGTAATACTTTTGTATGTTTCTCTCAATATAAATTTTGATAATAAACTCTTTTGTTGAAATTATAGGTAGATTTTCAGTGGTTATAAACTGCCCTTCATTCAGATCATTTGTACAATTGCCATATGGCAATTCACGCCAGCTGAAAATCTCTGCCTCAGTCTATGAGTCTACATCAGCATACAATTTTCCTTAGTCATCTGATCCAGGAGATGCAAGTGGAAACCTCTCTTTACAATAAAAGAATATGCAAGAGTCTTCTACTCCCATCAGCAAAATACTTAGAACAGGCTTAACTTAATGTTTGTGATCAGTGTAATAGCAGCTTCTTGAGTGCTGTGCTGAATCAGTTCCTTCCTTCTTCGTTCAGCCCATCACTCTCTTTGAAATGCAAACACTATCAGAGATTAAACTGCAGTAACACAGATAGGCTTGTAAGATTTATTCAGGACAAATCATGCAGAAGTTTTTGCAGCATTTATTTTCCCTGATCTGGAGTTAATTTGGCTCCTTCAGTTGTGAAACAATGCTAATTTTCAGCAATCCCCTGCACTGTCCAGTTCCACTGGCAGCTGCTGCTCTGTGCTCCTGCATTGTCATATCAGGCATGGTACAGTTTACACAGGATGAGGATGCTGTTTACCACAGCAGTAAGACAGGCTTCCACAAAACCACTCTGCTGAAACCCAACACCAGAAAAAATCAAGTGTAGATCTGACCACACCTTTCTCAATCAGGTCCCCACACGTGTTTCTGTTAATTTGAGACTGTGGTGAATTAAGATTAAATGAAAGCTCCACAGCCAGTGCATATTACTTCCAGCAGACTCACTTTTCAAGAGGGAATTTTTTAGGCAAAGGTCTGCATGACCCAGAAAGGAATTTGATTAACATTTTCCAATGTTTCCCAATCTTTCTTGTACCTCATGCTTTCCTGAAGTTCTGCCTAATTAGTGATAATTGGTTCTTTTCATCCTTTATTTTGTTCTTCATCCTGTGGCTAAGCAAAGTACATGTGAAAACCAATTATTACACTTTTCTATAATCAGTGAAAAGATGTATTATACTAAATTAGCAAGGTGCGATATTATGTCATTTTTTGTAGTCATCATTAAATTTGAAACACAAACACCCTCCCCCCATTTTCTCTCCCACACATACAAAGCTCAGTAAATTCAAATAACTAACTACGTATAATCAGCTTTGAAGAATGGCAGTTGTGTGTACAAGCAATATTGCATCTTGCAAAGCACCATTATGGAAAACTGAGACAGCATAGTTATATTAATAGTTAATTTAGTAAAACTTTAATTTCACAACCACTTGTTTTCTTAAGTTTAATTCAGCTCCCTTTCTCTCTCTTTGGATGTGTATCTTGTTGCATATACTACAATGAAACAGTTAGAAGAAATGAACTTACACTCTAGAAGAATAAGCTCTGGTATGCCAGATATTCCTACCATACTGACCAAGTAAAACACAGTTTTAGGACTTTGTTAGGACTCTACACAGGCGCAAGCCATGAGCTACTCTAAATAAAATGTTCCTAGTTCCCTGCATGACTGTATTAGAAATATGTGCAAGCAACAAATATCTGTCACACTAATGTGTAGTGATTTAGATATGTGATGTTGTGGCTGGGACTTACAGTCTCTCAGGTAAAAAAAAAACCTTAATTCCTCTTGGAAATGAAGGGGGGATGTTTTTGCATTGATTTTAGCAAAGACAAACCTGGTGCAAGGACTTCTTTAGCAAAATATAAGGTTGAATAGGTTTCAGCTTTGAAAGAGGGAGGAAACCAGTGTCTGTCAGAATGACAGCCAGGAATATTTATTTTGTAGCTAGATGCAGAAATATGGGAATCAGTTGGATTTGCCCTGTCTTTCATTTCCCTCTTATGCTGGTATGCCTACTGACACATTCAAATAAACACTTTTAGGAGTCTGGCATAGCAAAGCCTTTAATTTCAAAAACATACTGAAGACAACAGAACCTAGAGATAATGGGATATTCTAGTTAAAAATTTTTTGTGAGTCCTCGTTACAGCTAGGTAAGGTAGTATGAACACTGTAACAAACAGCTTTAGGCTTTTTCAAACCTGTAGAGAGTCTCTTTCAGAAAATTAATTAATGGCCCAATTTGTATTTTTGACAAAATAATTTTAGTAGAGAAAGTTCATTTGTACTTGTGGCAGAAACAGTAATTTAGAAGTTTGAAGGGCTTCTTCCTTCTTCAGTATCTTGATCTGAGAAACTAAACATGACTCAGTACTGGAAAATGAGATGTTCCATACCAGATCAGCATTTCAAAAAGTCACAAACACTTTCTTCGTTCCTTTTTTTTTCTTTTTTCTTTTTTCTTTTTTCTTTTTTCTTTTTTCTTTTTTCTTTTTTTTCTTTCTTTTTCTTTTTAATTAAATGCTTGCTTTTTTTTGAAAGTAGCTGATTTTCACTGCGTCCTCAAGACGATTTCAGGTGTCTTCCCTTTTTCTCTTTTCTTTCTGATTCTTCTCAAAGATTTCAGTCTATTTACAGAACAGTTTAGCCTCTTGGCCTTCTCGGTGAGAAGCATGGGTGGCTGCATTTCATTTCAAGGTGAGATTCTTCACTAGCACCTAACTGACTCAACCTGTGCTCTCAGCACACACTGAATTCACTGGCTGTGTTTTATTGTTTTGCAATAAAGGAAGGGCTATGTCTGTTTCTAGAAGGCAAGGAAATCCTTTTCAAGCTAAGTAAAATAGTAGTATTTGTACACGCCCAGTATCACTAACACTGTTACCAAGTGGACCACAATCCTGTGGTTTGTACTATACAACTTAAGAAACCAGAGCAAGTTCCTTTCTACTGGTTTGTGTTCTTCCTTAGTGCAGTGGTGCCTGGAGCCCTGACCTTGAAGCCATCACTGTACCCAGGCCTCTGCCAGTGCAGGTCAGGCTCCATGAAAAATCTCTGCCTGTGACACTGACTGCTTTCCTGATAGCAGAGGATATGCGGCCGTGCTCTCACACAGATTCTGGTGTCCAGGCAAGGACATGCTTGCTTCTCTCTGATAAAGGAGGCACGTTTTGGGTTTTTCCTCTGGCATACATAGTAGTTTGTCTCCTTAGTTTAATCAAAAAGGAAGAAAACATGCACTGGTTTATGGCAACAGAAGATATCTGGGAGGATAGCAGAAAACCAGACAAACATGAAGTTAGTCATCTGCTAGCTCCTGGCAGTTTGTGCTTTGAATTTTCCAACTGAGAGATTGTGCCTACATGTTACAAGGCCCGGACTGGTTGCTCTCCTAGGGATGTGCTCCCTCATGGAGCTGCTGGCAGGGAGCTGGCAACTTAATGAGGTATTAGTGAGGAGTGCCCACCCTGGCAGCTTTGGCTTATGCCCCTCTGTCTGTGGAGGGATCCTACCTTAAGCACATTCATAGAAATACCTTTGATAACCTCAAGATCATGTTCCTGAGAAGTCAAGGGGTGAGCTTGTCTCACAGTAAGGGTTTATTTCAGCAACTTACTACATGAAGGACTACAAGTAACTACAGCAATGCTATAGGTCAGGTCCTCTGTAACTGGCAAAGATAGCAATGCAGATATTGCTAAATATATGTAACTGGCCTGTGCTGGTCCACCATTTTCAATGGGTCAAAAAGTCCATGGACAATATAAGGAATCATAGGAATGAAATCCTGGTACACAGATAAAACATCTGTTCAGTACAGCCTGTTGCAATCTCTGCAGCTGTTTCTTTTCTTTTTAAAATTTTTTTATTTTTATTTTTCAGCACAGCCTTTTGCCATTTATCACTTGAAGTTTGTTTCTGTCGAAAGCTTTTATTTTTTTTTCCAGGTTTGAAATGGCATTTTAGTTGGACTTTATAGGAGGCAACTTTGAAAAAAAAGTAGAATATGTATTCCCATTCTTGCTTTCTATGTCCCATGGGCAGAAAAATAAACATGGAGAGGAAATTTTCTTCTGTGTGGCATTTAGAACAAGAAACTAAATTGACAACTTTGAATTGCCCCTGATAAGAATTCCTCCATCTCCCATTAAATTTAGTAAGCTGACGTCTTAGTGGCAGCTATGACTAATCAGAAGGAATATCTTCCTCTCCTTGTCCCTTCATTACAACTCAGAATGTCCTCCAATTGCGGAGATTTTTTTGCTTTCTTCTTCTGTAACTTTCAAGGAACTCTAAGGGTTCCTCTCACCTTTTTTTCATTTATTCTCATTTTCATCTCTGTAACTTTTCCAGAATTGAGCAGATTTTGAGATCACAGAGTGGAAAATTTCAGAAAGAAAAGAATGAAATTTCAGAAAAATCTGAACATTTCAGCTGTTTTCCTATGTTGTGAAGTATCATATCCCTTGTCAGCAGCCCCGACAGGAAACATGGTAGTGAAGGAAGCTGAAGAAGGGGAAGGATTGACAGGCAGAGCAGAGCTACTTATTGTCTGAGTACACAATCCCTTTTCCCCACTAGACTAAACTAAATCTTTGATACTTTTTTGGGTCTGATCTCTATTAAAATGGGCCAAATGGTGAAATGGAAGAGTTGTGAGAGCAGTGGTAGTCTATTTGCCTGTCCAAATACTTTCCCAACTTGGTTTAACCTGGAGAAAGGCAGTGGAAGAGGGGGTGAGCAGAAGAAGTAAGGAGCCTGGTGAGCTATGGAGAAGATGGAGCAAAGGCCAGAGAGCACAGGGAGAGGCAGATGCACAGTTGTGGTGGTGAGGCTCAGGCAGAGGCACCATGAGGAGGCAAATCCTTCAAGTCAAGCCAAGCATCACCTGGTCAAAGTTGTGGTCAATGTCACTGATCACAGACTTTCACCTCCTCTTTGCATTTGTCACTGAAGGCAGCCAGAAGCTGGGCTGCAATGCACAGCCAATGCCTTGCTGGAGCCAGCCTCAGGAAAGGGTCATGTCAGGAGTGGCTCACGGGTCAGCCGGTGCCTCCTAGTCAGGGCCTCTGCTCTGTTTGCTTGCTTGCCTGAGCTGCAGAAAGAGGCTCAGGGCCTCCCTCCTCGCATATCCCCAGAGTCTCTTGCATTTGCCTCTCTTTTTCCCTCCTTATTTGTAATACATAAATTTTAAATTGCAGGTTTCTTAGATTTGAGCAAAAGCAATGAAAAATTTAAACATTCCTGTCTTTCCTCTTCTGACTTTTGACTTCTTAGAGTTAGGGTGTATTTCTGTACCTTTCAACCATTACTTACACTGATCCATTTTTAATGTCAGAGATTTAAAATATAATTATTTCCAGCTAAAAATGGATTATTATTTTTCATGATACACTAAAATTCAGATAAAATTTACCCAGCAGATGATCTTGAGATGTACCCACAAGCACCTGTCTAAGGTGTTTGGACTTATTTTACACAGCACTGTTTCCAAGTCATTACATCTTCATTGTACAACATATTGTAAAACACAGGGAAAATAGAAGACCATCCCTATGCAAAAATTTTTTGCAGACTACTTATATGGCACGTACAGCAGGCTTGAATTCAGTGCTGGTTGTAAAATGGAGAGCTGTGAGCGAGATAAAACCTGTTAGATCTATTCACCATAGCATTTTGTTCTGTTTTGCTCTTTGCACAAAATACCTTCCCCGCAGATCACTGCATGACAGTTCATCTAACAGTGAATATTCCTCCACAGTGGTCATGGCTCATAAGCCAGCTTGAATCTGTATCCCACAAGAGGGAATGTTTTTCATTGTTTTCTGCACTGCTCTTCTGCACTTGATTGGAACAAGCTGCTGTCCCTTGGGTAATCCTTGGGCCACTGCCCATCACTGTGAGTAATGTCAACACATTTTTGGACGTGTGGCTATTAGTGCTCTTTCCAAACAGGTTTCTAAAAAACCTTTCCACACTATATTGTGATTTGTTTGGTAGATGTTCCCTCTCACTTGCCTCCTTTGCTATTGGATGGAGTTACTGAATTTTTTTGTAGTTTAAACAAGCAAACTGCTTAAATTATTTCTTGCTGACCCCAATTAAGGCTTACAGCTGCTTGGAAGACCAGACATGGCACTCCCTTCTGCTTAGTCAATAGCAACAAGTAGAAGATATGAATGAAAGTCTAGTTTTCCACTTCAAAGGAAGGGTGGGTCTGGGTGGAGGGAGACAGGAGAGATGCATGTGCTACTCGTCCTTGTGCTAGCACAAGTCCAAGGTACTGCTGGAGTTGAGAGGCTGAAAATTTAGTCTTGGGAATTAAGTCATTGAATGAAGAAAGAAGGGTGGTTTGGCCCACTCTGTGGGAAGATTGAGAAGACAGGTGGCGAGGCTCTCTTTCATGTTTAAAGGGACACTTTGAGCCACTTGTTGCTTTCCTGAGCTTTTACCTGGGAATAAGGCAGCAGCATCCTCCACTTTGGAAAGTGTCCAGAGACACAGAGTGATGCCCTGTGGATGTGCTCAGTCTGACATCTCCCCTCAGCTGGAGTGAGCAGGGAGTGCTGGAGCTGCACAGGCACTGGCTACAGTGGAGGAGCAGCTCCTGGCACCCCTGAAAAGTCAAGGGGCAGGGAAGGGTGAAAAAGGTGGTGGAAGAAATCACAAGCTAGGTTTGCCTGTCACTCGATCCTCCTGGGAACTACGTGACATGAGCCACTCCTATTATCAGCAGAAACCCTGCAAGAGACAACTCTTGCATTTTTTGGAAAGATTGGTCTGCTAGGGGTGGGAATGCTTAATCAAAACTAGGGAGCCTGCTTTGGAGTTGAAGGTGCTGTGTAATTATAAAGTCAGCTTTTACACTCTTTACTATATTCTTCTGTTCTGTGTATGTAAATTGGGGGAAAAAATCCACATCTGTACTGTGGATATGATATGTAAATCTGTACTTCTACAGCTTCATGTAGAGCTACAAAAGCCAGTTCATACCAGTCCTGCCTCCAAGGTTGTCATGTACCCCACATTCTCACCTACTCAGTCCTGTATGTATTCATGCATAGACATCTTTATTTATGTATATACACTTTACTATATTCTGATCTAAAATTTTGAAAGCTTTGGCAGTAAACTCCATAATTCTGCAGTAGCTGGATGATTTTTTGTCACTTTTTAGGAATTCTGATGGTGATAGAGTCATATATGCATTTTTATAGCACTTTATAAACAAGATTTTTAAAATCACTTAGCTGAGCATCTGTTCGATTGGATATTAGGAAATGTGATTCCAAACCATCGAGCAATTCTCTAGTCACGAGTACTTACTGTGGAATAAATTGGTTAGAGTACAAAGGTTGCAGCTGAAAGAAGGTAGAGCTAAGGCCAAGACATAAAAATATTTCAGATAAAAATGACAGCAAAAGTTTGGACTAGAGACTACAATAACCCAACCTCTGAAGTCTGTGCCTTCATGATATTCTGGTATTACCTATCTGAGCAAGTCTGGTAAAAACTTGCTTCAGATGTATTTATGCACACACCAATCTTGCCTTGTGGTGACAGTGGAGAGGAAACCTCTGAAATTATTTTAAACTTTTGGAGGAATGCTTTGTAAATCAGGAAAATAAGTGTTCAGCTGAAGTGAGGTTTGAACTCTAACTAGCTGACTTCACTATATGTACCACCAGACCTCCATGAACATTACCATATCTGACTCCCCCTTGCTAGCAATAGCAGGTCTCCCACATGGGAGGTTACGGTATGCAGTTGAATGAAAAATGGATATTGTTAGGGAAAAGGAGAAAGAAAATTAAAGAACTCATAAATTAAGCACATGTTACCTTTTGAGATGATTGGCAAGTTAAGGAATCATAAATTACAAACAATCCTGGATAGATTAATGTATATTTGTTCACTTTCTTAAATGTGTAACCGACAAAAAGCAGCTGTTTGGCCACTCCACTCATATGGAGCTTTCAGCTAATTCCAGAGTCTGAGTGCAAAATGAGGAAACGTGTATCTTCTGCTAACAAAAGTGTTGCTGCTTTGAGTACTCTTAACGCATATCAAATGGCGATGTTCCCTGAAATGGCAACAAAATGGAGATGTGAGTAAAGTCTGAGAAAAAGCACTTATGTTAGTTTTAATCAATCTACACGGGTAAAATAGCTGCCAATGTAAGTTTTGGTGTTAACCAACAATCAGTCCTGAACAGGAGTCCACAGAGAGATTAATTGTCATGCTGCCAATAGATCATCACTGTCACATTAGGTAAAGGTGGCTAAAAGAAAACTCAGCTAACGTGCCTGCCTGTGACGTGTTCACACTGTAGTGTTGTGCTGTCATATTCCTGGTGTGGCAGCATTTTTCCAAGCATAAATAAAGCAACGTCGACCTGGGAAACCAGTGTGTAAGTCCTCATGTTCTTACATGAGGAAAATATGACATGAGCTGGTGAGAATGGCTATTCTTTTCACAACTAATAGTCATCTATCTGCCTGCCCATCTGTCTGTCTATCTACTATTTCACATAAAAGGATGGAAGAATGCAGTATAAGATAAAGTATGGCAGAGGGTTTTGCACATTTTTATACCCTCTTGCAACCTTCTAACTTGAAATTTAATTTCCTGTTAAACTACTCAGAGTCATTCAGATGATTCTTTTCATGCCATTATTATAGTAGATTTATCCAAATGAACTATTACTTTGTCTCCATCTGTAAACGTATCATGAAGAATTAGGAATGGGATAAAGTTAGCCATAAATGTGACTGGCAAAAGTAATATTGTAAGATATTATGCTTCATTTTATGGAACTTCTTCAAAAAACTGTGAGAAAATAAGAATTGTATGCAGGCTTTGGCTGAGATAGCACCTGGCTTTTTGAAGGAAAATTAACGTTTAAAATGCATTTTGTTACAATTTATTTTGGTTAATATTTAGTATCAGTTATCATCCTTCATTAACTTCACAGTGTTAACTTTTGTCCTGCTAAAGCAAAGACTAATTTCTAAGAAGTTCCTAAGGACATTTTGATATCCAGCAATATCTTTCTGTTATTTGGTATTCCTTTTACTTCCTTGCTATCAATTTAATTGTTAGTAGGTGTTGTCTTTAATTTTTCCTATGCATCTACAAATCTGAGCTATATTACATCCGGAAGATTAAGAGGGTTTTTTTTCAATAGTGTGCAAAGAACAATTTCTATGTGAAGAACATATAGAGAAATTTTTGCACAGATTTTCCTGCAGCTTTTTTCATGTTTGAGAAGGAGTTTAAGGTAGAAGCCTCCTTTAATTTAACTGTTAACATCTTTTGGAGAAAAAGAAAGGGAAGGGAAGGGGCTGTGTTCTCCCAGTTATTGGGAGACATATTATATAAAGAACACATATATAACTCCTAGTTATATGTAGAAACATTACTGTATTTTTGTTTTGCATAGTTTTAAGTACAATTTGGAACTAATATCTTTATGGGATTCGTATAACCTTCAGTTTTAAATAATGTTGGAGTAATGAACTAAAAAATGTGCATTAGTGCAGGCAATGAAGAAAAAGTTGAATTAGATTTGGTGTCAGTAAGTTTTACACAAAGTTTTTCCAGGACAACTCGTGTCCTTCCAGAAAACTATTTAGTGAAATGCTCAATGTTGAAACATTACAAGGAATACACGCCTCTGATTTGAGGCACATTTTTAACCTCACTGATTTCATGCACAAAAATTATTATGAGTCCATTAATTTTTGGAAGTCCTTCCAGTTCTAGAGTTTCATCAACTTTTACAGAAAAAGGATAGCTTTATAAACAATCTACTATTTCTCTTGGATAGTGCTCAAATACTTCATGTATCATTGAAAACTAGGACTGGAAAGCACTTCTAGATGTAAAGTAGTCCAACCGCTATGCCAAAGTAAAATCATCTATAACCGTATAATTTCAGAAAGGTATTTGTTTAATCTAGTTTTTAAGATCTCAGGGGATGGAGATTGCATACATTACCTAGGAGATGTATTTTCCTTCTTTCCTGAAAGAAGATCCTCATGTATGCTTCCTCATAAATCCCTCTTTTAATTTCTCTCTTCATGCTAAATAATCCCATCTTTTGCATCTTTCTCTGTAGCTTTAGCTCTCTGGTTATTTTTCATTCCCATTGCTCTCTTCTGCATTTTTAATAATTAGTATACAAATTTCGTGAAACATATATCAATAAGTATGTGCTGGGTAAAACAGATGGCATGTTACTTCCCATGCCTTATGAGACAAAGTTGCATTCAAACCTCTCAGTGATTTTTTTGAACCAAGGCTGTGACATTGCTGATTTGTGTTCAGCTTTTGAAACCACTCAGCCCTGGTGTGTAGCGGAAGAACTGATGCTGTGCCAGTTGCTCCCCATCTTGCACCTCTGATTATTCCTGCCTGAGGAAAGAATATTGCACTTCTTTTCATTAAGCTTAGACCATTTTCAGAAACTTTTCTATGCTATTTTCAGGGTTGTTTCACTTTGTCCCTGCTTTGTCACTTACAGATTTTATAACATATTCATGACCTAGCTGTTTCTGAAGATATTGGCCAGGACCAAGAATGAAGTGGACAATTAAAGAATGTTTTCTTATCCTTCCTCTCATTCTGACAATGAACTGTGTCTAACGGCATTAAAAGTTATTTTTCCAAGCAGTTTTGACCCCATTTCACAATTCACATGCCCATGCTAGAGAATGTAAAAAATAACTGTCATGGTTTATGCTGTTTATCTATCACCAAATGACTCCTCCCCACCCAGGTGGAGGAATTTGGAAACAGAAAGGAGATTCGTGGGTTGAAATACAAATAGATTTAATGAAATAATAATAATACAATGAATATTAATAACAATATATTAATATAAAGTACACAGAGTTCTACTCAGCCAATATAGTGGGGGAGTAGGCCTCAGTGGTGGGATGGTAGACAAGTCTCTCTTGAGATGGCAGCCATAGAAGAAGGAGGAAGGCCATCCCCAACAAAGTCCCCAATTCATACTGAATGTGACATTTATGATATAGATTAATACTAATTGGTCAACCTGGGGTCAGTTTGGTGTCAACTGTCATGGGTTTCCACTTCCCCCAGCCTCTGTACCTGTTTACCTCAAGACAGCTGAAGGCTTTCATCATCACATACCAGTGCCTGCCAAAAACAATAATAGTGTCGTATCACTTTGTTCCTATGAAATATAGTGTTGTAGTCTCCTGAAAAGAAAATTTACTCTAAAATTCTGTCACAGTAAATCAAGACCGTGTCACATGAAACTGTGTCAGAAGCCTTCTTTGGGTACAAGTTACTTCATAACAATTATTTATTCTTAATTTGTTGAAGTCATTGTTTCATCATCAAAACAAATTTGATTTTCCAGAATTATTTCTGCTTGCAAACTCTTATTTGTAATTTACACATTTTCTTGGTTTCTTCCAGGCACTTATACAGAACTTCACTATTTGTCCTAGATTTTTTTTTTGAGATTAAAAAAAGGGATTTTTTTAGTGAAATCTCATGAGCCCTGCATTCAAATAAGTTTTTATTTCCCTCCTGAGAGTACTTTGAGATGAATCACAGAATCACAGAATTCACAGAATCACAGAATGTTAGGAGT
>NW_010181540.1:0-366 GCF_000695765.1 Mesitornis unicolor
CCCGCCCCGCCCAGGCAGCACTAGGAGAGCGCCGAGCCCGGCTCCGCCCCGGCCGCCGAGCAGAAAGAAGCAGGCAGGCAGTAAAGGACAAAATCAGACTTTGTTTATTAAAAAAATACTTTACAGGAAAAAATTCTATGCATTCCGTCGGACTATTTTACAAAGAAATAGCTTAACAGTTTGACACTGGTGTACAGTCAGCTACGGACAGAGGCGCCGGGCACCGCGCAGGCCGGAGCGCACCCGGGCTGCTGTCGCGACACCTCGACACACTCCTAAGGGCAATAAATACAGCCAGGCCGCGCAAAGCAGACAGGCTCCCAGGCAATGGTACACGTCCTCTGTAGGCAGAGACCTTAGATAAAT
>NW_010181540.1:396-14635 GCF_000695765.1 Mesitornis unicolor
TGCCAATCAAAATCAAATCACAAACAGCGATACATCAGTCTCTTTACATCTTGTACAAAGAAGTCAAAGTGTTGTGTGTTCCTATAACGCGGGCAGTGCCCCACAGCCACCACCCATGGGGATGAGATTTGGGGAGAGGGCTCCCCTGGGAGCACAAACAGGCCTCCCCCCTCGCACCCCCCAAGTACAGAGCTGCCACACTCGGCCCTTCTCCAAAACCACGGCTCCAGAGTTTATTACTCAGTTGATTCAGACCTGAAAACGGCAGATTAAGGACTTAAGCTCACATCAGTGGGAAAAGCTCTGACCATCGGCCTTGCCCAGGGAACTAAACTGTGAGACACAGGCAAACAGAGCCCAGCAGAGCCCTTTTCTGTATGGCAAGATCTACACCGGTAAAGACATGGGTGAGTCCCCTGAGAACACTCCGAGTGTCCACCTTCCTGGAAGAGAACGTGCCAAGTATCTGCACAAATGACTTGCAGCACTTCTAGAGGAGCGAGCAGACCAAGGCTAACTGGCATTTCATCTTTACATTGTGTTTGCTAGTCCACTTGGAGCACACCACTCACTGACCAAGGGCCATTTTCAATCCACAGTACTTCATTTATTTACAACAGCAGCCTAAGCCCGAGCCCCGTACCAAAGCTCATCACTCCTCACAGGCAGAGCACTCAGTTACCAGTTGTCTCCAGTATAAAGCAGGAGTGTTTGAGTTACCAACTGACAACTATCCCAGAGCAGATCCTCATAGACCGAGAGCTGAGGATTTACAGTGACTGACCAGCACACTCAGATTTATCTGTCTGGGACTACTGAGAACTACCAGATCCACCAGTGAGACTTGCCCAAGGTTGATTATCTCACTCTGTAGGCTGTTTTATGAAGTCTTAGAGAAATTCAAACAGTCAGCTATTTAACATGACAGATACTCAGAAATATTACTTGGACCTACCCAGAGACTCGGTTTGCTCAGCCAACATTGTCTTGAACTCATTGCTTTATTTCTAAACAGCTGTAACTTACAAAAATCAGTGTTCTATGTGTTTTGGTCTGGAACACATTTGCATCTTGCACATGAAGGCATCGTTCTTACTCTGCCCTGTTTTCAGTGCAATTGAAGCGATCTGGAAACAACAGCTAGAGTATCGTGATCAGCTCCAGCAGCAATCCCTCTCACAGCTTAGGTCCAGCACTGAGGTGGAGTTTGACAGTAGTTTGCCATTTTGGTTAAAGCGTACCAAAGCTGATAACACATTTAGGTGAAAGATCTTTGCTCCTTTCCTTCTTTCTTTATCTCCCAAGCATGCTAGAACAGCAGCAGCAACATTCAAGTCATCTGAAGATACGGTTCTGTATTTTAATCTGACATTGGACACTAAGGTAGCAATGGAACTGAACGTTAAGAGAGCAGATACCATTGGTCAAGTCCCCCCATCCAAAGAGAAGTCAGAGCATTTTCCTGGTATTTTTAGGTGGTAGTCACAGATTTCGCTAAAGCTACAGCTTTGAAAGCTACACGAGCCACTCTGGTCTTTGTCCTTCATCCATTTGAAAACAGGCTATCAGAACTTACAGAGGACTTCAAGTTGATTCCCTCTTCATTCAGTGTCAGCTTGCGTTACAGAACAGACAGGCTGGTGTGCAGGGGCTCTTAATCTGTTTATTCTGCCTTTAAAGTCACGTTTGCAGAACTGTAGTATCTGCAGGTTTGTCAATTCCTGAGTGATTGTACGCAGTGCTGGCTGTCACAGAACGGCCACCGGATCGATGCACCTCTACTGACACGACCAAAGAATAGCACATGTGAAGTGAAATGGGCACTTGGAAGACTAAGCAGACTTCGTAGAAAGGAAAGAACACCCTCGGGTCATACGGTCTTTGAATGCGAAGGATGAACCGAAACCACTATTGCCTGTGAGGAATTTTACTTTGCACAACCCTTAAAGCTATGAAATTCCTCTCAACATAAAAAGTGGAAAAAACCCACCAGAGAACAGACAGCTCATTTATGAACCAGTCTGGGTCATCTAGAATTTCTGCTAAGATTAAATTACACCCCTGCATGAATCACATTACTTTTCATCATAAAAGCTTTCCATTCTAACACCTTATTTACACAGATTACTAAACAAGTCACTACCACTTCAATCTGCAAATTAGTTTTAAATCGAAATATTTCCTAGTCCTCATTTTTGTACCGAAGACAATACATACATACACATAAGGAGTAATACAGGTTCTAACTAATCACTGCAGTATCTTCTGATGATTATTTTTCTATCAGTTTAAAATAGTGACCTCTACACTGAGGTGCTAATATGTATATAAAAGCCTACACAAACAATATTGCACAAAGTAAGATTTATAATAGAGTAACATATTTTAGAGACCCTTATAAAGAGAAGAGTAATAATTGATATTAAGATGCATCCAGAACTAACACAGCATCTTTGCTTTTGTCTAGTCTAACATAGTGTTTCAAATCTTTCCTACCCCAGTGAGGATTAGAACAAATAAAGTTATCTGGAGACAGCTTAAGTTGCACCAAAACCCAACTTGTACTCTAAATGTGGGGAGGGAGAGGCAGAAAGGGACAGGGCTTGTCCTTTTGATGACTGGAAAGGGCAGTAATAAATGGGGTGAGTGAAAGGCAAATACAGATTACACGTCAACATCCAGAAATATTGAAAGATCGTTTAAAAGCTGTTGATAGCTGACACTCTACGTATTTAGCATGTGCCACTGATTTTTCCACAGTACCTGGGCACCCAGAAGCTACACATGGAAACAGCAGTCCAATGCCATAATACTTTATTGTGAAACAGCAATACAGAACTTCCTAGAGTACGGACAGCCTCGCTGTGTAAGTCGGTTACCAACTCAATGCTATATATTAAGTGCATCAGTACAAGGGAAGTGTGGTTCCATTGGACACATTACGACCTGGTCAAAACAAGCTGCCAAGTTGGTTAGTATTTTAAAGCCTTAAAGTGCTCAAAGATAGCAGTTTCCTCCACAAGACTACCAATAGGTTCTCTAATTTTGACACTAATATTAATCGTGTTCAGGGAAGATGTATTTTGGAAGCAAAACCCTCACACCAAACAACATAAGCAGTGCTACGTGAAGTGTTAGGTCAGTAAGTCATTGCATTTCAACAGGATCAGACACTTTCTTCAGGTAATTTTACAGATCACTTTTGCAGGAGCTGTAAGAAATAGAGATCAAATTCTAATAGCTTGTATATAAACCCAACTCGTATAAACCAACATGTCAAGAACAGACATACCAAAAATTTCACAAATCATCAAAAGTGCTGTGCTTTTTTTTTTAAGCAATTAAAATGAGATGGGAAAAGTCACTTTACAAGCCTACAAAAGCATCACTTTCTGGTGAAGATCAGAGATAAAAGTAAAAGTAGGGAAATAACACTGACCAATACAGTTCAATCATTTCATGTTCCTGGAGGAATTCCATTCTGACTTTGAGGAGATATTCAATACCTCTTTACTTAAACAGAAAGAAGTGGTAGACCACTGTTACAGGTTGTACTAAGGGGTTAAAATACAACTTGAATTTTGCATAATCTGTGTAAAAAAGATATGCTTGACATTTTGGAATGTCACCTCTCTTTATAGAATTATAGGCAAGATTTCTCCAATAAAACATAAGCCAGTTATAAAACTATAACTTCACATCAAAATTTTAAAAAGTTGTTAAAAAATGTTTGACTATATACATATCACACAGCAGAGCCTGCATGATCCTGTGGTTTGTGTTGCTGATCAGACTCTACTTTAAAACCTGGAAGGGGCTGGGCCACCTGATCTGGTTGCACAAGTCCTGATATTGAAGAAACAGAGGAGGAGAGCACCCCTGTCGTAAGCTGCATTTCTATACCTGGTTCTTCAGACTCTATTTTTACACTTGCACATTGGGGTTCGCCTTCTGCCTCTGTCTTTCCAGGAACGCTACTGTTCAAGCTTGAATTGCTTTCTGCATTTTGAGAAGTCTCCCCCACAGGGTGGTATTGTTTAAGTCTTATGTGCCAGGCTAAGCTGCAGACTGCTGACACTGTTTTGAACTGATGAATGACATTTCTAGGGATGAAGTAGATGTCATTGTCACACAACTGAATTCTAGCATAGCGAATGCCTTCCCGTCTCATTTGGTTTAGTTTGGCTTCATCCACCCATTGAACACACTGAGAGAAGGAAAGATGGCAAAGTTAGTGGTGTCGTCTGTTTAGAGTAAACAATTCAGTCTCCGCTTACTTTCAACATACTTTGTGTCTAAATCAGAATGTTTAACAGATTTAAAATGAAAACTGGACTCTAAATATAATTTATCATCTAATGTGCAGATCTTAAAGAGGGCAAACAGTTAAGAGCATTCTACAGTTGTGGTTAAAACAGCAGGTTCAACATGGGGCTGCATGGTTTTGGCTGACAGGACCAAGTTCAGATGCCTTCGCATCCTAAGACAACATCAGCATATTAGAAAAAGCAGAAGCAGGCATACATGGCTACTTAATCAACTTATAATTGTTTCTATAGCACATATCATGGCTCGTAGTATAAATCCCAGCTTGGTGGAAAGGAAAAGCAGTTGGACTAGATGAGCACTGTGGTCCCCTCCAACTGAACTATTCTGTCCTGCACACCACAAGGGAATTTGCCCCAGAGCTGTGCACTGAGGGTACAAAAGGGCTGGCTGCACAGGATCCTGAAAGCTGCCAGAAGCTACATTCAAAGAGCTAAGAACAAGCGGTCACTAGGGAAGACTCAATACCTGTGACACTGGAGGTTCATGCAGGTCCAGCTGAAGTCTCTGCACAACATCAGTGAAATCTTCAGCATGAAAACAAACCACATCTTTGGTTATACGAGGCTGGTCACTCCTAGAAAAAGATGATAATATGTAAAGAATTTGAGTTATAGAGAAGTTGGCATTAATATACCCATTCAGGAAAAGAACAGTCACAGATGATGGTCCAGGCATGGCATCATAAGGCTTATTTTGCATGTCACTAACATTCTCTGCAGGCTGCCCTTACAAATGTTCTACTGCCTCAAAAAGAGAAGAAAAACCACCAGATACGCAGCTTGTGCTATAAATGCTCTAGACAGCATTTACCTCATTACAAGGTTTACACCATTTCTTTCATTACGTTTGCTTTCCAAGGAATTTTCTTTTTTTGAGAGCAAACGTTAAGCATTCCCCCTCCTACTGGAACAGCTGCAGCCCAGTGGCACTCACCATTCCCCAAACTGCACGGCCTTCAGCACGCCCACGGCAGCTGTACTCTGCCAGTCAAAGCCCTGGCCCACGTGATCAGCGTGAGCTCTCGTCCTGTCTTCAAACAGGACCTCACGGGGCTCGCTGGTCCGAGGTAGGTACTGGAGATTCTTTATTTCGTTCATGGATCTACAACGTGATAAAATGACACTCAAAACTGTTTCAGAATACTGAAAACTAAACACTTGTATTAAATAATCTTAGTGTGTGTTGCAGGCTTCCAAATCAAAGTCTACAGCTCTGATTAAAGCCCTCTGATTTCTGCTAGGTGTCTATTCGACAATAAAAGCCAAATACAGCAAAGAACAATTCAGGTTATGACTTTATGACTTTCAGGTATGACTTTTATAACTTTATAAAACAAATCCAAACACCACAACATTTTTTGTTCACTTGTGCTGAAAGCATTCTTCCAGGAATTTAATGGTAATAAATTAGAGCTGTTTTAGTTGATACTGAGGTTTAGTTATTTCAGAGTACGTGCAAAAATTCTGCTTGAAATTACACTTAAAATATGCTTCTACTTCTTGCTACTAAAATGTGTCCTACAGCACACCAAGAAAGACAGCAAGTACACACGTACACCAGTATTTTCTGAGAAGGCAGACAGTATGACAAGTGCTTTAGTGCTAACATTGAAACACTACATGAACAGCGTAAGGATTTCCACTGTTTCAGAGCACTTTACCTGCCCCCACCACCAAATCAGTTCTTTTCACAGAAGGAAGGTGAACAAAACAAGTCACCTGAAGGATACTAAAAAGAGTTTTCAACTTTAAGCAAGCACTGATCTAGGACATACTATGAAAAGTGGTGAAATAAACACCTCAAGTAACATACTCGTCTTATCCACCAAGTCAATTTGAAACAGAACTGAACATTAAAAACCTGAATCTGTGAATGAGCCCTCTGAAGAACTGGTTACACCTAAAGTACCGAGGTTTTGTTCTCAAATCTGACACAGACACAACTGCAACGTTTTACCCTTAACACAGAAAGGAAAATAAAACATTACCGGCGCCGTTTGAACGGCGATTTTGGCATATCAGCTGTTGGGATCATCTGCTCTCCTGGTCTCACCCACATGATGGGACCATCATCACTTTGTGACCTGCACTGAAGTCTGAGACTGGAAAGAGTACCCCAGGGCAAAGTCATCTAAAAGAAACAAAACCAAAACAACCCACAAAACACACATAACACAAAACACTGGGTGAGATAGAAAAATTAAATGATGCCTTTGGTAAAACTGGTTCAAATCTGTTGTCAAAATCATTGCATATAAACTACAGTAAGTTCAAGAGGTAAAATATATTCCAAGCTAACTTTATCAAACTTGTTTTTTAGGGAAGTAGAGTATTATGTAGTCTACATATATAAGCTACATTTTATTTTTTAGTTATTTACACAACTGTAGCTACCTAATGCAGTACCTTTAGTCTGGATGCAGGAAAGAACATACCTCAGTAGCCCAAATAAGCACTTCAGTAGAGAAAATACTTTATGGTTTCCAATTACTTGGAAATGCATGAAGCTTAGTAATTGTTTAAATATCTATAGCGCTCTGAAAAAACACCGTAAGTTACTGCTTACTCTGAGAAATGGAGATTCTTCCAACATATCTAGAAATTCTGGGAAGTAGTCCCCAACTTCTTCATCCACTGCTCCAACAAGGCTGATCTGTCGCATGGGTCCTGCTCTGTAGGTTCCACAGCAGTACGTTCGATTGACCTGAGCAGCCAGAAAGGAAGACGGTAATACCACCACCAAGATGAACGGTGATTCATGTAATACACTAGGCCACCACTGAGATGAATCTTGGGCTCATCTGCATCTGCTTCATTAGAGATGCCCTTGGGAACATGCACAGACTGTTCAGGACAGATGCTCACAGGGAATCCCCAGAGGGAAGAACTCCTGTGTGCTACCGATGGGAAATGCTGCTGGAGTTTGAGTCATAGCAAGTCAGAATTGACTCATTCAGGAACAATTCAGCACTTCCAGACTGACTCGAGAAATCCTCCACACAAAGTTTCCTTGTGACTCAGTCTTTTACCAGCAAACTTAAGCTCTCAATTAACTCAGCAGCAGCTGAGTGAGCACACACCAACCTCTGGGTTTGGCCATGCAGGTTGTGTCAACCAGGCACTGTCTTCAGAGGCTGTTGCTCCAAGAGAAAGCAAAGTCTCCAAATCCTATTAGGACATTACTGGTAAGGGTTCACATCTAATGTCAGTGAAGTGGAACCATTTCACCAGCTGGCCAGAATGCAATTCAGAGCAGTACTGGAAAATGGCAGCGTTAGTCTAGTTCTGTGCACCTATGAGAGAACTAAGGACTGAAACACTGGTCCTTAAGCCAGTTAAGTTTAACTGCCTGGTACTATTAAAGTAAGTGGAGACAGACTGCTTTCAGATGAGATGTGTTCTATTGAAACCACCTGTTGAGAATCACTAGTATTTCACAGGCCTTTGTCACAAGTTAAAGTGAATTACATAGTTTCTATCACATCCTTAACTCTTCCAGAGCAGCACAAATACTAACACCAGTAGGTATTAGTATATATTAATATATATTAGTATATACTAATACTAGGTTAGGTCAGCGGTCTCAAGAATACAGGGTATGCTAGGACCCTGTGAGTAATAACAAGGATGTTCACAGCCATCTAAAAGAACAGGCATCATGCTCACAGGATGCTAAACAACCCAGCTGTCAAAGGTCAAGTAACTTGGTGCTTGCTGCACCTTCTAGCAAACTACTTTGACCTTTCATTTGCCAAGTGCTCCAGATGCACTCTTAACAGCTCTGTTAACTCCATCTCCTCACTTTCACAGCCACCTTCATGCACCCCTTTTCTATGAAATACCTATAAGTCACTTTGTTTTATCCACTAGTACTTCTCAAAGGTTCTTATTTTTGTTTCAAGTTCAATTCTCGCTCAGGAACTTAGCCTGGGTCATTCCAGTTTGCACAGCTGTCAGAAAAGTGTATAACCACAGCATCTTCATTGCTATCATTTGTTCTTTATGCTTCTTTAAAAGCGCGAGTGGATCATCTGAGCACTGCCACCATCTACAGATCAGACCATGCACTATCTTTACTGTTGTAAAAGGACCGTGGGGTTAGTCAGACCACGCGGGTGTCCTGTGCCCTTTCAAAATGCCAAACAGCCACGTACCGCAGGTACCCTCCACTCCATACAGCATCACACTAAAGGTGAAGTTATAGACATTTAAAATTAGCTTTTTGGGTTCGCAGAGACATTTTATAGCAGCTGAATGACGTGCTACCAGTGTTTCACACACTTGCGTGAGAACAGCAGCAGACAGCGTCAGTGCTTCCTGCAGAAGGCACAGATCTGGGATCTGTCTGCTGCTGAGATAACTCAGACCCTGCTGACGAAGGGTTAAGCAAGCAGAATGTCTCTGCAGGGCAAAAGGACATACAGACAAGGCATAAGCTTGAGACAAACAACATTAAGTTTCAGAAGTCTCTCTCCAGTTTCAAGCAAGGCATGAATCGGTTGACTGACAATGTTTTAGTACACCAAGTCAGCTATAAAACCAACCACGCAAACACTTTGCTATAAGGAAGAAAGCAAGAACACAAGAAGGCTTACTATTTACAACAGAAGGAAAGGAGGACAGTGTGATGTGCCAGTTACATGTTTGACTAAAACCTGTCAGATATTTCAGTCAGACCATCAGGCATTATTTATGTGGCTTAAGCGATACACCAAATTAAGTTTCCAGTACAGATGCACAATTTCTCCATTTTATACTTTGATAGCTTCTGCTAAAAAAAGAAGTCGCCCTTCCAGAATAAGAGTACCACGAGTAAGAGAAGTTGAGAGGGTAGACAACCAAGCCTTGATACTGCTCATGAATCAACAGCAGGAACAGAGTAACCTTTTCTGACAGTATGTTGCAGTAGGAAATCTCCTATCATCACATGGTGGCTGCTTCTCCCACCTCTCTCTCTGAAGCAAGGGCAGTTTAATGCCAAACCCAATTCCCCCAACCCGTTTCTGACCTGTCCACAGAACTCCCCTCGTTTGCAGCAGTTTAACTGCCCTGGATCACACAGAACTGACCAGGCAGCTGAGCAGTTCCTTCTTGGAAAAAAGCACAAGATTTTTTTCCAGGTCTAGATATGTTCCAATTCACTGCGCAGGCCTAGAAGCCGTGGTACTGACACAACCAACAGGAAAACAAGAGTCCATTCTAGCTGCACCGCTAATAACTTTCAAATTGAAGTATGCTCTTACACAAAGAAAGCTTCCAAATTACTGTTCAGTGATTTGAGTCCTGGAAGCTCTTGGTCCTAGTGAACAGCTCCAAGGTAAAGCTTCACTTTAGCACTAAAGCATTAGAACAAATGAGCCAGAGCCAATACAAGCAAAAAAATCCAGAGAAGACTGAAGCTTAAGTACTATAATACACAGAAAGCAAACAGTTATACTACAAATACACATTGGCGTGCCCTGCTATAAACTCTCAGTTTACGTTGTCCTCACTGCCTGAGAACAAAGGAATTCATCTTGCAAGGAAGTTAATTATCACTAGATTTTTATGAAGTCTTTCAGATTAAAGTCCTTATTTTGAATTGGAGACACTTCCTACTAAAATTCGATTTGTCTGAAAAGGTACACAAAACCAGCTGAACGCTGCACAAGCCAAAGGTCACATTAACTTCCATTTAACTCGCCGTTTACAGAGCAAAGTTTGATTTCTTGTCGCCAAGTCTCCAGGACTCAAGACCACCTAATGCCTGAAATCCCCCACCACAGCATGGTTCAGTACAGCAAAAAAGCTCACACAGAAGTCTCAACCTAGAGCAGAGGTGACTTTAACTGAGTATCTTCAATTACAAATAAAAGCAGTTTAGAAGATCAGTGCAGATCATTCTACAGGTCACCACTATCAGAGTCTGAAATGCAATTTCACTACCAGTGGGCACAAAGAGCTTCAAGCAGAAACAGGAATAAACAGCACCACAGCAGTAGTCCCATCATCTTTTTTCACCTGCTTTGAAAGTAATGTGCACCTCACATTTTAGGCCATCCCTGCTCTGGATTAACAGGACTAATCAAATCTAGGTGCTGTGCAACTTATGGCTTTAAACAGTTCTTACCTGAGAGTGAAAATTTGAAATTGTTGTCGTTTCAATGTCCTTCTTGCCCAAAATTTCCATTTTCACTGGAGTGTTAGGAAAGTTAAAAGCAAAGTAATCCAGGAAGTCTGGTAAGTAAGCAGCTGCTCCATGTACTATGGCTAAAGCATAGTAAGCGGCGTTTTTATCATTTTCACTGAACGACAGCGCGAGAAACTCCTCTGCAAATCTCTCCATCTCCACTGGAGACAAAAATGAGAGTTCATCCATGTACGCATGAAGGACCAGAGCACCGCCGTTGGACTGATGCTCCTCATGAATGAAGTTACTAAATTTAGTGCCAGTTTTCAGGAAGCTGCTGCGAACGGAGTGCTCCTGGTGTGTCACAAACGGCGTTTGTACTCCCTGGGGTATCCGATACTCCTGCATGCCCAGGTTCAGTCTGCAGAGCTGCTCATCCTTCAGATACCTGAAGGATTCCTTGCTCATTTCCAAGGTCTCGCACTGTCCTTGAGACAGAGCCGCTTTGTCAATGCGAGTGAGTCCAGCGCACACCGTCTGCACCTCTTTGTTGTACATCTTCAGGCGTTTCCCCCTCATATCTTCCCGGTGTTTCTTTTTCTTTTTTTTCTTTATCTTCTTCATAATAAGACTGTCAGCTCGCTGGGTTTTGCCATTTTCATCTGGAATTTCTGGCAGCAACAACAAAGAGAAGATTAGAGTTCTGCAGTTGCAGCATATTGACCCAAAATGAATGAAGACCTCATTCGCTAGAGCGATCTATTCCCAGGAAGACTGACCAACAGCAACACCTTGACTTTTGCCTTTCAAGACTTAATTATGCAACAAAACACACCATACATGTAGCTGTTATGCAAAAACAAGCATGGAATTAAGGAAAGCTTCTGAAACTGAAGCTTAATATTTTAGAAATCTCAAATATTGTTAGATTTATTCGAATACCTTTACAAGGAGTCAAAGTTTCAGAACATCTATAATTAGGTACATTAATAACTCCTGACATTTAAGGCAGTGCCATGCAGGGGAAGAGGATAAACAAGTATGCGTAACATTCAAACATTAAGGCTTTCGTTACAGAACACCTCCCCAGTTTTAGATACACAATATAGAAGCAAAACAGTGCAACTGCAGAGGTACAAGCATTATTGACATTTAGAGGTAAAAGTGCTTAAAGCAGTTAGCATTCGGGACAAAAAACCATCTCAGATCGCTGATCTCTTGTGTTAAAGGTTCCGAATCATCACATCCACATCTTCAGCTATTTTTCTGCTGGTCTTACAGTGAACTATTCAGTTAATTCAGAGCAAGAACTTAAGAGGTTTTTGTTTAGTTGCTTTTTTAAAGGTTAACCAACCTGTAAAAGGCTAAAAGCTAAGAGAGAAAATACAAAGAAGTGTTCTGTCAGGGAAAATGTAATCATTTACTTGTTTATCTTCTAGAAATAAAAACTAACTCAATTAGTATCTAGGAAATGACAATGGTTAAAAGCCTCAATTGCCAAGATAAAGTTTTCACCTGCCTGAATCAAAGCCCCATTTCACACCAGCACCGTACACTAAACCCTGGAGCCGTATCCCCAGGACGGCGCTGGGGATCAGAAGCAGCGGCTGCTGAAGGCAGCACCCGAGCCACAGACGCAATAGCTGAAGTTTCTCAGTTTCCTGCAGCACAGGGCTTTGTGCTAACATTTCCTTTCTCTGTCTGCAAAGCTATCAAATTTGTATTCCCTCTTTATTCTCTTGCGGTACTTGAAGAAAAAAAACAGGTTCCACTGATCTGTGAGGAAAGGTGCAACGACAGATGCACACAGCTTCACGTTACCTGGGCTAACCACAGCACTGAACTGTGTTGTTACTGGTTTGGTCTCGGAGCTCTTCAGTTGATGTTTGACCTTCGTAACAGCCTGGTGTCACGAACAGAATTACTCACGAAGCAAAGAGAGTGGATTGCCTAACACTAACTTCATACAGTTGTCTTAGGACCTGAAATACAAGTTTTCATAGTGCTGCTGTTAGCCTTTACAAACAGCAAATGCCCTTATTTTTATACTACAGCTAGGGAAGCCAGGAAAAGAAAGGTGGCATCGCTTGTTTTGATAAATCAACTGAAATGGCTCTTTGAGTAAGCTTTTCTGGAAGTCTCAGAAGTTACATGTACGTAAGCTCACTCTGTCACCAAGTTCTCAAATGCAGATACTGCTTTACTAACTGCAGTGAATGCACTCATCACACGATCTCTGTTCTGGTGGGACGGGAGATTCCAAGTTGAAACTAAACACGAGTTTCATGCCACCACAGAGCTGCTGGGACCATTTCCTTGTAGATGTCTCCAAGTTAGTTTTCAGTTGTTAAATGTGTCTTATTTTAAGACTTTCTAATTTTAGATGCAGTTTTAAAACCTCAGCCACGCACTAGTCTTGATTCAGAGCATCTTCCTGTTTGAAGATGTTCCCTGAGAGCAGATGGACACCTAGCACTCTGCATTTTGGTCTGTTTTCAGGATAAACTCTACCCTGACCGCCTTCCACTGCCACAGCCACCAAACACAGCAGCGTCCCGCTGCTACAGCAAGAGCAACCACCGTGCTAAGGAAAGCCAGGCAGCGACGTTATGGCAATGCTTGACAGTCTTGAAGAAAATTGTTTTAATTATTCCTTTAAATGGAAAGTCTCCAGTACCTCAAACACAAAGAAAGCTATAGCCAGGCCATCAAACCATGGGCTCTCCCAGCGAGGTAGTGTAACAGCAGTGCTACTAACTCTGCAAGTCTAAGAGTATTAGAAATCACATAAGCAAAGACACCAGTATCACTATTAAACAGCAAAATGACTGGAGAGGCTCACTGTCACTTGTGGCCAAAGATAAGAACAGTACAGTCAAAGAACTGGGCAGTTAAATTGGATTACACATAGAAATAAAAACTGGCAGTGAAAGACAGGAAAAGAAATGCAGCCCCATCCCAAAAACCACTACCTGTGCAGCCTAGGACAAGTAATGCAGAGCTTCAGACTTTCAGTTAGCAAACACCTTTCCTTCGTAAATCTGGAATTCAGACTAATTTTAAGTGTTTAAGTCTTCAATAAAAGAACACCATGTTGAAGTACTGGGCTAGAACTGACATACAGTGACGCTCCCAGCCTACAAAAACACACTACTTCTGTAGTTTTATCAACATTTATCAAGCTGATGTTTGAATAATGACTGTAAAAGGTACTGGATTGTAAGCATCAAAGAATGGTTTAGAAGCATTAAGCAGTAGTGAAGAGTCTCTCCCAGTAATAGTTTTGCCTATTCTTAAAACAAAACTGTCTCAAGTTCACACTACAGACCTAGCATCCGTAAGCACGTGCACCTTTGGTTTCTTTGGCACAATACCTCCACATATACTCCTGGAGCATAATTCACAACACAGTATCTTTATTACAGCAGCTTTTGCAGTTGCTTTTTATCTGTGCTGCTCTCACTAAGAGGCTTTCTACTATCACAAACTTGTGAGCAGAAGCAAAAGTTATTCTGTACTGTGAGAAAAAAAGAGAAAAAAAAGAGAAAAAAAGACACAACCCCCTGCCTGAAATCCAGAGACGCTTTTGGCCTTCCTATCAGAGGAGCCTCAGGGCACGTATTAAAAAATTAAAAGAAACAACACAGCAGCTCCTCAGTTCCAGTATATGCTAATGTAAGCACAGTAGGAAGAAGGCTTTACTACCAAAGCACTTGCACAGTGAACGTGCGGGAAAGGCAGCCCTGAACACAGCACCTGAGCAAGGGCAGCACCCCCGGCCCCGCTCTCCCCGCCACACACC
>NW_010181541.1:0-18669 GCF_000695765.1 Mesitornis unicolor
GTAGACCACATCCACTGCTCTGCCATCATCTTTCCCACTTACCGAGCTTCAATTTTAGCTTACATTTCAAATCAAAAAGAGGGCCTTAAGCACATCTTAAACTTTGCTTTTAAAATACCTTTCTGATGTTTGAGAACAAAACTCAGGAAATTCTAAATAGGGTTAAAAATAGATTGAGTTGTATGGCATGCTAAAATTCAGACTAGAGTTTGGCAACATTGCTTAGTTTTCCAAGTATGCTCTTTCTATTTAGTAAGATGAGATATGTAAGAGTAGTAAAAGTTCTGCTTTTACAAATACTATTTTCTAGTATCCTTAACATGTAAGCATAGGTCAATTATCATTTGAAGAGGTTAATGTCTGTGTAACAGACAATGTAAGAGAAAAAAGCTTAACTTAACACTGAGAAGGACAGTTGAAGTTGGTATTAAATGAATGATACCACTGCCATCCAGCTTGCACTGACACAGAACTGCTCTGCACTTATCTCAAGACACTACAAAAGCTGAAGAATAAAAATAAGATTAAATAAAGATGATAACCAAAGGTGAATAAGATAAAAAGACTTCTTCCAAGGTGGAAAGAGAGAAAAGAGCAGTATCTGTTGAAACTGACAAACTGAATACTGGAAGTTACTGCATTTCACCAAAACGCCTATATCTTCAGCTCACTGTTTTAAAAGTGAAAACCAGAAGGCTGTTTCCAAGTTTAAACTCTAGGCAGCAGAGTAGGATACCAGGCTGGCCAAGCACCATCAGCTGGAACTTAGGAAATAATAATGAGAATTCAGTCAGATGTAACTTTGAAGGTTAGGCTAGACTGACACACAAGATCATAAGCAGAAAGAAACAACAAATACAAAACTAGGAAGTGAGTAATATGACTGGTCAGATGCACCAGGTTACATAGAAATTATTCTGTCCTGCAGATGTCCAGTGTCCACAGGGAAAATAAAAAAACCTGAACCCTTTTGCACAAGAAAAGAATACTCTAAGCACTCTCTCTTTTCAGAGAAAGAATTCATTTTCTCAATTATGGGTTCATTGATTGAATTAGAAGAGGGTGCCAGATGAGTAAATCACTTTTTTCTCCCCTACCCTAACCACTCATGACCCCAAACAGTTCAAAAAAAGAAGAGGGAAACCTGTTTAAACACTACGTCAGATAATTTATTTTCAGAAGCCCACAGACATATATTGATGCTGTGTTCACATTAAATTCCACAGCCAGAAGCATATTATCCTCAGCGGCGAACAAGGATTTATCTGCAACTCAATTTATTTGTCTTCTGCATTCAGGCTTTGCTGATGCAGATACCTCACTCTGTTCAGAGAGTCAGATTTTCTTTCAAAACATAGTAATGAACACAAACTTATTCCTATTAGTTGCTCAGTAAAATTGCTCTCAAGACACCAAGGTTCAAGTAACAAACATAACACTGACACTACGTTAGCAGTTGGAGAGAGGGCAGCTGTGAAAGCCATGGACTTGCTTTACATTCTGAAAGGTGATTTATCCCATCTATAGCAAATAGAAGAGGGGAAGTTTACTCTGCCAATGTCAAGCTAGGGAATGAACTAATCTGGTATTCTATCTCAATCTGACCCATTTCTCAGGTACTTAAATTGCTCTCAGAAGTTCAGAAATTATCAGGGAAAAAAAACCCAAAACCAAACAGCCCACTGTTTTGTCATTGGTTTATTATGTGCTGAAACAGGCACTGACTTAGCATGTTACAAATATTTGTCTGAGTCTTTAAAACCAATGCAAAGCAAGCCAAACAAATAATCCTGAGTGATCTCTACAGTCATATAGACTCAACCTGTCTCTAGGTGTCAGGGCTTTAAAGTGGATTTGGTATTCTTACAGAGGCAATCAACACAGTCTATGTTCTCATATCTTTTAGACACAACATGTAACTTTGAAGCTAGACAACAATTTATTGCTAGAATAAATTCTGAATGGCATCTTACAGAGCACCTATGAACTTCAAATAGTCAAAAAGACAAAGTGGCTTTCATACAACTCTAATGGATTCTACTTAGTCCCGCCTCTGCATCCCCAGTTAATTAATCCTAAACCAAAAGCTGCACTGCTCTTCCCATTTCACTGAAAAGTGCATATACTGAAAGAGAAAACAAAACAAAAAGAAAAATGTGCAATTCCTGAATGAGAGAAGTGTCTTAAAAAGAATCTCTCTGGGCCTTTAGGCTCTGTTCCGAATACTTAGACATAGAACACAGTAAGTGGAAATGAGACACTGTTTTTTTGAATGCCATTACTCTTTTCTGTAAGTGAACTTGGCACCAAGTTACTGCTGTGTAGCTGTAATTTGCTTTTGGTTCTCACTTTTACCCAGTTAATTACTTTGGCAGCAACATATCATCTAAGCATGGTTTTTGCTACTAGGTAATTACCACCTTATAATTTGATAAGTCTTCAAAATAGCGTAATCTCTTGGCTTTGCATCATTTGTAATTGAATCCACAGGAATGAACTAGGTAATTTGCCATAGGCCTTAGAGTCCATGGGACAAGGAGATTGTACATCTGAAGCTCAAAATAAAGCTAAGAATACATCTCCGCAAGCTTATCTTTTTCGTGGCTTCCAGCCTTTCTGGCTCCTGACCAGTGCTGCTACTGATGCCTTTGTCTGTTGACTTAGTTTTTCCAGATAACGACTGCATCAGTAAAATGCTTGCAAGCAGCTAAACCTGCTGAGGATTAAGCTATCCATCAAAGGCATTGGTGGACTGTCAAGATCATTCTTCCTCTTCATCAATAAACCTTAAACAAGTACGTCTTTCCACCACCGATCTGATGGTGTCTGATCAACCTGGGCTCTGCCTTGAAGAACAGTCATCCAACTGGCACAGAAGTAGAAGACAGTATATAAATGAGGAAGAAACCAATATTTAGATTCAGTTTCAATCATGGCTAAACAAGAGGCTCCTCAATCACAGGAACTGCCACTGGTTATCTGTGTCTCCAATGTTGTCATGGTTTAGGGCTGGGCTGGCCACTAAATCCTGGACAGATGCTCTCTATTAACCCCTCTCCCCTCCCCAGAAGGGAAGAGAAAAGAGAATAAGGGAGAGAGACTTTATGGGTTGGAAAATTAAACTAACATTTAATAAAACAATAATACTAATACTACAGGATAATAATGTAAATAGGAAAATAATGAAATATATACAAATATGAACAAATAAATATATAAAACCAATATAAAATCCTCCCCCCACACTCCCCCAGTGACAATTACATCACCAGAGGCTCTGCGGAGCAGGGCACTGGAAATGTCCCAGACTGAACTCAGCAGCAGGTGGGAGCAGGATGCAGGAACACATGAATCAGGATCAGAGGGAGATGAACCAGCAGGGTTCTGCTCGCACTTTGGCCATTGCAGGATTGAGATGGAAGGAAGGGTCCAAGATGGAAGGGCTCCAAGATGGAAGAAGGGTTCAGACTCTTGTGATCCCTTGGCTTTATACTGAGTAGGAGGTATGTGGGATGGAATACCTAGCTGGTCAGGTTTGGGTCTGCTTCCACCCTGTAGGCGCAGACATGGTACCCATGGTGAGACAGTGACCTTGAGATTATCACACTGTCTGGAAAAATGTGCTGCTAGTTTCAGCAAGTACAGCCACTTAGAAGAGACTGAGCTGAAAAGCAAAATCACTAAATAGAAAATTAGTTCTATTTAGCTCAAACCGGGACAAATGTCTAACCAAGGGAAAAGAGCAATCAAGACATCTTAAATGCCAAAACCACTTAATTGAGACCCTTCATTCCTGCCTAACAGGTAAAAAAAAAAAAACAACCCAAAAACCACCAAACCAAACCAAACCATAACCACAAAAAAATCCAACACCTTGTTTGTACATTATCATAGAGACTGATTTTCTTCTGCACACTGAGTGCTCCAATTTCAGAAGAGTGTTAGTTGTAAATATGGAGTCAAGTGTAGGGACCCACAACACAGATTAAGGAGCCCAAGCTATATATGAGAGAAGTGTTAACAAACACTTCTCCACTCAACATTTACCACTGAAAGTTTAGCCTTTTTTAAGGCTGCACAACTCATTTTTGCAGATCCCCATCTCAGATACTGGTCTCTGCCCAGTCATTTAATTCATAACTATGGACTCCACTAAGCAGTAGAGTATCTATAAGTTAGAAAGGACCTGTTAGAAAATGTAATAGGTTTTATCAGCTCCACAAAGGTGCTTTTCCTTGCTGGAGAGATTGAAGTAATGGAAGGACTGACCCTTGGTCCATTTTCAACCAACATAGAATTACAATAAATCAGACCAAGAATGCAAAACTGCTTCTAATTCACTTTGTTTTCAGGTAGAGTATATGGAGCTAGTCTCCAAATCTGGCCTTGTCCAACAGTCAGTAAGTCTCTGAAGTCTGAAGCATGGTGCTGAGTCTGGCCCTTTGGAAGGCTTTTCCTCAGAGGTGGGACAGAGAACAGTGAGAAGAAAGGAGGCACATTCATCTACAGATCGAGACTCTGAAATTTATGAAGTCTGAAGGGGCTATACTAAGTGCAGCTTTTATCTGAAAAAAATCTGTCAACCTAACACCCCTGAGAAGAAAAAAAAGCCTAGCCTTACCACCTGAGAAGCATCTTTGCGATGGGATCTTATCACATGTCATTTGCTTTTTTTTTGTTTCTGCAAACAAGAAGCCTAAGTCTCGGACTTTACTTCTCTTGAAACTGAGACTGTGTACCATGATCCCTGTATGCTGGGGAGATCACTTCATGCTAGATGTCTCTTTTACCAACAGGGAAAACTGGGAAAGGAAAAATTTAGTATAGATATAAATTTCATCTACTCTCCATATTTGAGGTTCAGCATATAAATATTTTAATTAATTACTTACCCTTTTAATGAGATCCCCCTACTTCATACTCTTTGGCCAGACTCCTCATTGAGATGGAGAGCAACAGTGATTTCTTTATCTGCCTGTTCTACTGTATTCTAAACAAGGCAGAAAACATCTTTCACAATGCCTAAACAAAGTCTAATCCAGATCATATTCAGTAGTCACCATAAGCAAAAAAAGTTCTTGATTCATAGAAACTTCAATATTTTATGTTATACTGGAGGCTGATAATAGGTCTTCAAGCAAAGGGCAGTGTTCTCTTAGTTGGATGCTATGAAAATTTGTCTCTGAATAGTTTCTCCAGCTTCTGGCAGTAAAGATTGAGCATTTCAGGTTATATAAACAGACCGTCATCTATATTATCCTTTGTTCAGCCCTTCTAAATGGAAAAGATTGTTTATAAGAATTTTCCTATGTAAAAACCATTAGGCAATAGTCTCAGCAATTATTAATCACTCAAAATCTGGTGTTTCACTGCTGATTTACATTAGCTGAGGATATGCCTCATCCTGTTCCTTACTCTATTTATGCATAAATCCCAGAGCACATGTGTTATCTATCCCACTGAGCCTATCAAAGTGTCAGAGCCTTCCAATGACGCAGGAAAAAATCTTCAAACAGAGAAGGTAACAGTCTGTTGAACTTCTGTGAAATAGTTTCAGACAGTAGAAGAGTGCATTCAGAGGGAGAGAAGAAAAAGCTGGATGCTAAGAATACCAAATTTAACTTTGATCTGTTTCAAATCAAAGAGCACACAGATTTTAATTAGATCTCAGGCTCAAAAATATTATTGCATTGCCAGACAGAAACATTTAGTGTTATCAAGGAGAAACCTGGGGATTTCCACACTAGCAGAAGAGCGTTGATTACAGTAAGTAGTACACCATGGATAACTATGTTTTTGAAAACTTGTAATGTACTTAGTGTTCATGCCTATCATCATGTTGAGAACACTGCAGAATGAATTCTTATTTACTGACAAAACAAATCATGGCTCTAGCATTAGCTATGTAGCTTTTCTTATGCTGCAAAATACTCCAAACTTTAGAGCAAACATGTGTTTATATAACTAGGTTGTACAATCCTTGAATTTAGATAGGAGGGACAAATTTTGTAGAGAGATATGATATCTTTTATCAGATTACCTAAGACAGCTGGCATTAAATAAAGACACACTCTGGGGCCCAATCTCTTAATCATTCACTGTACTAAACCACTGAGTACAACATACTACTGCTAGTCATAAACTTCCATCTATAGGGCAAGACTAGACACATTGAAATGGCCTTAGAAAGGTAAACAAATCCATGCAGTCAACATAATTGGGTATAGGATCGTGAGAAGCCATCTGGGGAAGTATTTAACCATTCTTCATTGTACCTCAAATAGTGCTCAAACTGTCTTTAGAATAATGGTGATAATTTGTCAATATAATTTTGGAAAGCTGTTTCAGAACATCATTTATATAATATTTTAATTGTCCTATTGATCATGGCCAGCCCATACCAATTTCCTCCCATACTGTCACATATTTTTTTATTTAGATTAAATACCTCTCCCTCCTCATTGTATGTACACAATGATACCTAGAGAATCTCTTCCACTTTAATTTTGTTGAACTAAGGAAGTCAGACTCTTGTAGTTTCCATTTGCATGAAACACTCTTACTGTCACCCTGATCATCTTGAAAGATCTTCAGGTTAGGACCTCTTCTGAGCTTGTCTTTCCTGAATTCGGCTGAGCAGTGTTATCCAGAGAATTTAAAAACATTTTCATCATGCTGCCTACCATAATATTAATTCCGTGTTTCTTCAAGCAGATTAGATCCCAGTCACTGAAATTCATTTGGTATTTCTGTCCATAACAGTAACATTTCTGTGTGACCCACTGTTGCTTCAATTTTGCCCATTTCCTTATCCATTAAGTTTTATTATTTCTTGAATGAACTTATCCCATACTTAACAACAGTTTTCCTGGATAAAACATCAAAAAAATTTTTGCTTTTAGGAAAATTAATCATTTCTGTTTCATGCAAGTTACCTTCAGTAATTCCCTTTTATTTTTTTCATTGAATCCCATACTATTTTGTTAGTTTCTATGCAGCTGCACTTTTTCTTTTCATCAGAGTACAGTCTAAACCCTTACACAAGTTTGAAATCAAAGTAATGGAACTTTAGTTGCTTGTTTGATTTTTTTTCTAAAATGTAAGTTGCATTTTTCCTATTCTGAGTGCTCCCACAATGCTGCTATCTCTCTCCTAACCCTAACTTGCTTCTCTCCTTGGATTTTCTAATCAATGCTACCAACACAAATGATGTTACAGTGCACCTACAAATTCTCAGTTGCTAATAGAAGATTTATAACTGGCTTCAACTACTTAATGTCCCTTAACATTTATACAGCTGCCAATCAAATGCACAGGTCTGTTTTAAAACTCATTGTGGAAATTTATAAGAAGTTAGTCCTTACAAATATTATGTATTTTGCAGCACTCGGTGTGCCAAATGCGAGAAGGTACTCACATTTGCACAAGGAATTTATACAGTAACAGAGGTACTTAAAGCCTGTTTGGAAGACCCAGGTGATTTCCTAAATCACCAGTGAATTCTGATCCATAACAGCCTTGAATTTCATGTTAATAAACTATGGGTTTTTTGAGAGAATGTTTTACTTACATAAGATGGACTAAGTAACTATGATAATGCATCTTTCTGCAATTTCTGTAAGTGAAACAAAAAAAATTATTCAAAAGCTGTTCATGTGTCTGCATGTGGATGGAATACCTCTCAAGCCACTCACCATAGGCTAAAAATGTTTTTAACACAGAGAAGTAAATACATGAAGCAACTCCTAAATTAATTGCTTCAAAGTAGAGACTTGTTTCCTTCATTTATCCATCAGCTTTTGAATAGAGTGAAACAGTATCTGAATATTGAAAGTGGCAGTTGAACTACAATAGCAATTTTATGAAGCAGCCATTTAAAATATCAAGTCTGATTAGAAAAATTATTGCTATTGTCTACACTTCAGACATCTATCAGGCTGTCAGTGGTTGCATTCAGTCATAGATAGTTCATGCATAAAATTCACAGCAGGATGTGACTGCTGACTGACAGATAAAAATATTATCATCTATACATTACAGTGTGAATGAATATGTAGCATTTTAGGCAATTCAATGAATCATTAATAGTAACACTGATTTTCTGCATGCTTTCAGTTTCACCTTGGATCTATGTTGGGTATACTTCATTTGAAATAAACAATATGTTTCCTCATTAAGAGAATAATTAAGGACCATAAATAGGTTTCTGTTTATGGCAGAGACAATGTTTGGCTTATGTATTCCAAAGTAGACTGAAAGCATCTGGCTGGAAGTGTTAGTGTTGCTAAAGTAAAAACAACAACATGCTTTAAATGGATGGTTAAGTAGAAGTTACTTAAACTGCAAAGCTGAATTCCTTTCAAATATGTTGGAGTATAACAGTATTGCCTGGTTACTTGTTTCCTGTATCAAATACTTCTTAGAAAGCACACTCAGTCAGAAAAAGATAAAGGTTCTGTGTTTGAAAGCATATTCTGTAAAAGGAGGAGCTTAAAAGAAGAGAGATACTTTGGAATAAAATTTTTAACAATAGAAAAATAACTAACAGAGGCATTCCCCTCTATTCTTCTCCCATCTTATTTCTCCTGGTCATGCAAAAATGCTCTAGAATCCCAAAAATCCAGAAAAATACACGAGTTTATACCATACAGGAAGTTCATTCCCAGTCAAGTGGTCACATATGATGAGATTCTCTTGACAGCTGTCCATGCCTGTCAGGCCACTGCTGTATGCTTCTGGTGTGGTGAAGTACAAGAGTGTTCAAACGATATTCCTGGAGTTCAAGCAATAAATTCCTTTAGTACTTCAAAGTATGAAGACTTAAGCAAGCTGCTAGTTCATATGAACAATGATGTTTTTGATAAAAAGAGAACTTTTTTCATTCTTTCTCTTAATGATTAACGAATCATTACCTTAGCTAGAGATAATGCAGTACTACTGAAAATGAATATAACAAAGGGACTGCAAAGAGGACTTGGAAGGAAGATTTAACACACCTAATATGTCCTGGAAAATTAAGCTTCTTGGATATACCTAGAGTGCAATTTAGTATATAATTATATAAATATTAATATATTTTCTCTTACTCTTTCTGCGCTTATATATATATGTGTATATATACGTATATGTATATGTGTGTATATATATATATTACACCCACACATACACATTAGGTATAGTGTATAGCATAATCTGCAACTGCCTTTAAAAAGATTAGTCCTATGGCTTTTTGTTTGCATCTTAAAGTGCTATTTTTAAACTAGGACTAGGGGAGCAGAAATTATGCCTCCTGTCTCAACTTTATAAACCAGATGTTATATACAAGTTCTCTTTGTGTAGTCCTGTTTCTTTAGGAAGCCAATTATAACACAGCTTTACCCATTCATGACAACAGTTATCTTCTGAAGAGAAGATCAATAGGTTTGGTGGGTTGTTTTTTGTCTGGGTGAATGAATATTCAGCAAAAGACTGAAAACTGGCAAATTCCAGATGTAATACATACTTTAAGTATCTCTTAATTGAAATAATGAAATTCCACAGGTATGTGGGCCTTCTGTAGAAGGTACATACACGTTATTCATTTGCCTAAGAATTCTACAGGTGTTTAATTCATATTGGACCAAAGTAAGGCTTTTCACCAACCTTGAGATATCCCAGTACAACTAATAATCAAAATAAAAAATATTTTCTTGTATCAGGCTATAAATTCAGATCCATAAGTCTGCAGTAACGCAAATGAGAAACCCAAATTGAGATTCAAAATAATGTCAGTCAATGCTGATTTCAGCCAGGAGGGGATGCTATAAAAACAGGGTTCTGAAGGCAAAATTTTCAATGTGCCCTTCTGTGGGAAGCCAAACAAATTGCTGTCACAAATTCTTGCAAAGTGAAATATAAACCTTCAAATAGAACCAAATGTTGTTTGTGAAACTGATTAAAGAAAGGGATACTGGAAATTAGATTTTGGTGACAGAAACTCCATTTATCTAACAGTGCAACACTTAGATTTTCTCCAGATGTGAAGCCATTTCTTGTAAACTTTTTCAAAAATTATTAAGAAATGCTGGCTTCACTTTGTGTTCTATGCAATTTAAAACTGAGATAGGGTTTCAACCTATTAGAAAAAAAAGATAAGAAATTAATATAACATCCCCATGATCTGTAATGGGTTGAATATGCGAGACAAACACATTATTCTGCCCACTGGGATTCAAGTAAAGGAAGCTGTAAGCAATAAATAATGTTCTCTTCCCTTCAAAACAGAAGTTGATAAAACATACCAGAAGTTTAGGATTCTCAAAAGTTGTAAAGATTAATAACTTAAAAAGATATAATTTTTTAAAAGGTTTCTCTCAGTTACATTATATATTTTGTGGTTTTGCCATGTACCTCTGTTATGTTTCTCAAGCTGGGGGATCTTTGTTCTTGTTTCTCCACATGAACACAGAGAAAAATCCTCACCATTTGCTTGCCTCCCAAAATTCTGGATGTCAGGATTAGGCTCCTGACAAAGCCCTGGGACATGGGACATGGAAGCCTGAGCCTAACTTCCAAACAATACTTTGCTATGGATCAGAACAGTTGCTCCAGGTGCCTGAAAACTGAATTTACAGTTTCCACTCCAAATGATGCACCAACATACTTTCCCCACTTCCAGGCAGCAAGGGTGGGCAGATTGAATTAACTGGAAAATGGTAAAATAGAAGCTGTGTTTTGAAACACTCCTCTGCTTTAATTCACCATAGGATATTATAGTGGAAACAAGGCTGGTGTACTGAAAAATCAAAGACAGAAAACTACAGTCCCTTAAAGTACTACAAACCCTCAATATTTTATCAAGTTTCATATTATTTGGTGTGGGTTTTTTAAAAGTAAATTCATATAAATACCTAAGCAAACGATTAATCATTCTTATTCTTTTACTTCTGGATAAAACCTTAAAAATATGATCTCTTATGGCTTAAAACCAGAAGGCAAAAAAAATATACCCTTTGAAGTTCATGGCATTTTTAAAGACCTGAGTCATGATTTTTGAATGTTTGAAGTTGACAGTAATTTATTTAGTTCAGCATAAGAATAAGAAATGGTAGAATAAATAGAAAACAATTGTTTCACTGTTATCACATATACTTTTAAAGGTATAGCATGTGACAGACAGTCTTGCATTCTCTGTCTTTTCACATCAAAGAGTTTTTTCCTCCCAGACAAATCAAAACTTTTCATCAGATGCCTGTCTGGAGAAGTAAGTGTGCAAAGATGTTTCTGGTGTTTCACAATCTATATACCAAATAAACGTACTGTGATCTCACCTAGTGCTGCAATGCCATCATGGCTGTGGACAAGGACATGTGAGTGTCCACCTCTTTTCAAACTAAGCTTTTTCCCCCCAGTTGTCCGCATCTCACAGAGGAAGAAGGAACCCCCTTATCCTCAGGAGACCCCACCCCAGTGCACTGGATGAAAATGCAAGGTATGTCTGTGACTTCCCCTTTTCCCCTAGCTCCTCTGGGAATGGGTTGCCCTGTCCAGCACACTGCCAAGACCACCAGTAATCCTGCAGCATTTCGCTGGAGAGAGAGAAGATTGCCACCAGTGATGGGTGGAAGGGAGAGGGGGAAGTGAGGTAGGGTTTGCTTTGAACTTCTGTCCTTCCACATTTTTGTAGAAAAATCTAGAAATTATATACTCATTCTAACTCAATGGAGAAGACATAACGACAGTGTGATGTAGTTGACCCAGGGTGAGGGGAGAGCAGATAGCACAGAATACAATAAGAAGACAGCAGTCAGAACAGGTGCCATTGCCCCAAACCATCTGGGCAATGCATGTATTTAGGGTTGCTTTACTGTCCTTCTGTAAACAGTTAATTTATTTGAATTGTCTCCAGTCTTAGTCAAATTTCTGTTGCAGTGGTGAGCCCTTTGATGGCTTTCCCTGAAGAAACTAGAAGTATTGCCTCCTCTTCAAAGACTTCTCCTTTACTGATTCCTTCAGTTCTTTTTTAGAGTCATTACCAAGCTATTCAGTGTCATTTATGATATGAGAACATGGTTGCAAAACACCTGAAAGCTGCAGCAAGCAGAATTAAAGACATACGGTTTAAAACCAGTCAAAGTCTACCTAGGCAACCTCACAAACATTTTTAACCAGGATGGGATTATGCTCAAAAATGATCCTGAAAAAGGCCATGCCCATTCGTTCAAGTGAGAGTAGCAAGTGCAACTTCCTGAATTATATCCAAGCCCATAAAAAACTAAAAAATAGTGCCAGTTGTTCCTTACTGAGCTGAGGATCTTCATGAAAACAACTTTGTTTTAACAGCATATATATGACCAAAAAATGCTTCTAAGTAATTCTTCTAAAAATTAGTATGTTTCTGGGATTTTGAAGAAAAGCCATTACATTTTTGGAGAAAAATACACTTATGCACACAGAAATACATGATTTTTAATTTGGAAGAATTCAGGTTTTGTTTTTGAAAATTAAGAAAGTCAATATATACAGAAGCTGGAATGTTGGTATTTTCACCCATAAAATGCAACTTCATCAGCAGCTTCCAAAAGCAGCTCATAATCAAGATACTCTCGAGCCATACCTATAGCCTGCCACGAGTGCATCTCCACTAGCATTTCAATTCATGTCCACACACCCCCAGAGTGAATTTCCCAGTTTTTGCTGTTTACCATATTTTGGTTCACATTGCAGAGCAGACAAATTATGAGAACTTGATTCTTTTTGGATTAAATGAAACTGGAGGGTGCACTCCAGGACTAAATCTAATGCACTCCAACGACTGAAGGGCATTCAGTTCACAGGAAAAGCCCTAGTCTGAAGTAAGTCCACCAGTAAAAAATGTTTTTTATTATTGGGTTATCAACATAGAGACTCTCTGTGCAAATTTACAGTTTTTGAGTTGTATCATCTATTAATGTGGAAATAAGTCTATGAACTACAGAGTCACTAACTTGAATAGCATCCTCTAGGCTGATTCCCAGCTGGAGAGCTGCTCTACAACTAACATCAGAAATTATTATCATAAGACAGAACAAGTGCAATCTGTGTTTAAAGAGCTGAGACAAGAAGTTATGTTTGTACTTAACTTTATTCTAGATAATAAATAATTTTTTAAGGAAAATAACCCATTCAAATCCTAACAAAAAGAAGCAATCTGAAATATTTCTGAGTACAAAACCAGGATTCCCATGAGTATTTCTCATTGCAAATCAATTAGAGTCTAACTAGAAGGAGATGTTACAGGCATGTTTTCTTTTGCAGCAGGCATGTTTTCTTTTTCAGCAGACATGGAGGTGAAAAAAGAAATGGTTAGAGGACAGGTATTCTAAGCAGTCAACTCTTGCCAACTTCACAAACTCACAAAGTATGACTGAGTGCTAAGAAAATCATAACCTGTTTTTTCTTTATAAGATCTGTAAATATTTTTTGTTTTGTTTTATTTTCATGTTTTCGAGTTCTTTAGGTAGCATTTGCATAACATTTTAAGCTTTTATCTGTTTACATGAGGCAAAACTCTTTTTTTGGTCATTGTTTTTTTATTAAAGTGGATATAATGTAATTAACCAATTCTAGGAACTGGAATTTTACAAAATAGAAGCAAATTAAAAAATCAAGTACACTCTGTGAGCCTCATTATACAGTCACAAAGAGCAGTGACATGTTGCAGCAGCTCAAAGCAGTCCAAATGGAAATTTCTAAAACATGAGTTGGATGCATTGGCTCCTATAAAACCTTTCAACATCCACTCATTTCATTCTAAAATGAAATTATACTACAACATTATACAAGCTGTTTGTTATCAGGACATACTATAAACAAAAGAAACTTATGAGTATCAGAAAACAGAATACTGTCAATTGAGCAGAATTTGACAACATTTACACATATATAAAAGGACATAACTGTTATAGCAATTACGTGTATAATTTTGGTAAAGGTATGCAAAAGTAAATATTCAGCAAATTATTACGTTGGTGGTTCACTCACAACTTGGAAATATGCAGCCTAGATCTGCATTTGCCATCTTTATGCATAGCAGTAGGAACTCTAAAAGTTGAGTGCACAGCTATGTCATTTTCATCTTTTTGCAAAGAGCAGACACTAATGTTAAAAGCTACAGCCAGCCAAAATTACGTGTAATAACCCATAAGTGGTTTTATTTTAAATGACCTGATTCCAGAAACTGGCACGTGATCTAATGCATATTGCAAAATTGAAATATTACAATGAAGTGGGAAATCTCATCTATCCTACACTGTGTTCAACAAACTCCAGGAAACCCTGGAAACCAAGTATTTCCTAATTAATACAGAGAATAATTTTATTTAATAAGCAGGAAATGTGAGTTGGATACAGATGGGGGGTGGGTGCTCTAGGACGTTGCATCCATAAGTTCCACACCTACACAATAGCACCCCAGGATTGCAACTGTAACCTGAGTTGAGAGAGATTGGTATTATAACTAAGCAAGAAAGAAGAGGTGAACAAAAGTCTGAAAGGAATAAAAAACTGGACACCTTTGAAAATAAGACTACGTGGATGAGCTTGTAAGGGATCAATCACAAAGACAGTACATAGAGTGACTTTGCTGAGAAAAAATTATGGTCTAGAGACAATGTCTTTGTCCTAAACAATTTTTTTACCCCTTTCTTCATCCTTTTAGACTGCCCTTAGGAATTAAATTAGGTTTGTTTTGTTCTGCAATCAGTACAATTTTTGTGCCCAGGAAATATGTATCCTTCAAGTTTTTCACAATTCCAGTGAGCAATCTGCTTGAACACATAGATACTTTCAGTGATGAGTCCCTATTATAGTGGAAGATTGTAAGTAGCAATACTTTGCTGGTCTTTTAATAAGAAGTAAATTTTTGTCTAAGGGAGACTTACTTGTTATGAGTTTCACCATGGTCATAACCAAGAGTTTAGCTACAGCATTGTTAACATGGCTGAAAGAAGTATCAATGTCTCCATTATCACAGAATCAAGCTGGTATTTAAAACCTTTGATCCCTGCATCCCAGCTGTCCATTCTCAGGACACAGTACTAAGCATCACATATGCAGGTGTACATTTCCTTGAACTGGGCTCTGTGAGAGGTTTCTGAGAAGTCAAGTGACAAGCATACAGCATGCTGCTGCTTTACAGGCTGCCAGAGAACTCTTAACAACCTGATCAATACCCCCTGAAGCAGAGATTGCTCTCCCCTGAAGACAAAGTGCTGGAGGAACACATCTTTGTACAGACGCTCAGCAGTTGCTAGAGGGTATTACATACCCAGGTTCTGAGTCTGTCTCTTAAACAGGGTGAAAAACTGGGTGCATATAAATAAGTTGTTTCAATGGAGATCTGATACAAAGTCGAAATTTTGCTTGACACATTTCTAACACAAATAACATCTGTGGTACCCAAAATAATAAAGCTAGTGTAACTAAGACTAAAATCCCCACTTCCAGCCCCACTTTTCTCTTCTGAAGAGGTGACCCAGATTTTACTATAGAGTATGGATTTTTCTAGAAGCACAGATAGTACCCAAATGGAAAAAAAGGCTCCCTGAAAATTGAGTGCCTGCAGATATTCTGCAAGCACATCCTAACTACTGGCACACTATCTTTGTAACTCATAAAATTAGACTCACAAATACGAGACAATACTGTTTCATCAAGCCATCAAAATCCTATTTTTATCATGACTTGAATGTAGTTTGGAAAGCAGACTTATAATTTGAAAAGCAACTGTTTGGAAGAAACATTAAAAGCGATGAGACCTTGTCACCATTCTAAAGCTAAAGAAGTGCTATGACACGTCAGTACTAACAAAAAGAAAAGTTTCTAGGAAGATACTGGCATATTACTTTGGTTTAAATACTTTAGAGCTACCAAAGTGTCAAAACTCATGGAATTTCAGAAGTGTTTCTTAAATTCTTCTGAATACATCATCTGCACCTAAAAAGGAGAGGATTTCTTTGAGAAAATATGAGAAAGAAAATCTTTCATTGCCTCAGATGTCAACCTATGCTCAGTATAACAGAAGTTTACAGTCTTAAAAAGGCCATACAGGATATTTTTGGCAACAGCCTATAGCAAAAAACACCCACCAAAAAGATACACATCGGTATATATGTTGAATTCAATGGTCAGGTAGTTATTGAAAGAGGTGGACCAGAGTTAAAAGATTTAACTGTTCTGACAAGTGTATTTCTTGTAAAAATTGAATTCAATTTAAAGTTACTTGAAATTATGGCTAAAGGGCCCCAGGATATTTCAAGTACATTCTATTACAATGCCTGGTGAGACAGCTTCTACTTTTCTACTGTTTGAATTAGCAAAAAAATAAACTGCACAATCTAAAGACAGTTTGTGCAAAGACTCCGTGTGTCTATTTCAGCTAAATTATTTTCTTACACTTTTGACAGTATATAGCTTTCATATTAGATTTCTAACTCCTACTCAAGCATTTTACACATGCTTCCAATATGGTCTTTCATTTTTCTGACCAGCTTCTTGCAAAAAATTATGGCTCTGTATGGAATTTGCTGCCTGTGTAGGCTGCGAGTAATTTCTTAGTGGTTTTTTTTTTTAAACTGGTTTTTTAAAATAGTCAATGATTAAAAGGGTTGTCAGTTCAGTCTGTTAATACCCTAATAGGGTTAATGAACTTGAGCGAGCTGTGTAGGGCCTCTTTTGACCTGTGCTGCCAGACCAGGTGAGTTCTGCTAGTTCCTACCCAGGAGCACTGAACATCTCTTTGTATAACCGACAGACTTCAAAAGGGCCATAAGATGATTTTGTTTTCAAAGTTTAGAATAAAGGCAAACTCCAGTAAAGCTGTTAGCTTGGGACAGGTCTTGTGTATGCTTAAAAATACTGTTTGCTGACAAATCCCAAAAAGAAACATGTTTGTTGTCATGTATTTTGGGCAAGCGGTCTTAAGAAGCACATAAATCAGATAGTTTGTCAAATCATGCTCAGCTGTAAGAGAAAAGTTGTTGTATGTGAATGCTGAAATGGTATGACCAGAAGTATTAACATACTTTACTTTCAAGCATAGTAAAGACATAATTACTGACTTTGCGGGGTGGTGGTGTTTAGGGGAAGGATTGAGGGGCTATTGAGGCCTGTGGGGTGTTGAGGGCTTGCGTGAGGGGGTATTGGCGGGTTGGGGGTGTCATGGGGTTTTCGGGCTGTTATGAGGGTGGTCTCGAAGGGTGTTGGCTAGTTCGTGGGGGTATGTGGGGGTGAAGCTTGCATGCCCTTATGAGGTTGCAAGCTATGCTCTTGGTGGCACATGCCTTCGGTAGGGTCTCCCATGTCAGTCAACTGAAGGGTCAGATTAAGTGTGTCCACAGGTAGGATGGGCTTGCTAGCCTCCCAGCAACCATCCTAGGAGGACAACTTTAACCTCAAACCCGGGCAGATGGAGCTCACTTAGCCCTGTAAGGCCATCCATCTCAGAGAAGGATACTCTAATTAAACCTGCATCCTGAGGACTTCGCTGTCACCATCCAAGCTCACTAAGCCCTGGCAGATGAAGCTTAGGAGTAAAGGGTGGGACCAATTTCACGCACACTGTGCCTCACCTAAAAAATCCATTCCGCAGGCTCGAAGGATACATCCACATTTGTAAAGTCCTGTAGCAACAGACGAGGGTCGAAATGGCAGGTGATGGGGTGCACTGGAAGCCGCAGACCCAACCCTGCATGCAGGCGGTTCAGGACACTGGTCGCTTGAGACTGACCCTGGGGATGACAGGCAACATCCTGAATGACCAAGCAGCCTTTTTCAAGGAGAGCACTGCCTGCTCCACACGGAGAGGGGCCTAGAAAAGGTGGCCTAACCAAAGCTCATCTCCATCCTCCACCCGGTTGGCTAACCGCAGCCAAAGGGCATCTTCTGATGCAGTCAAACAAACACAAAGTGACAAAGGTATACACCTGCCTCCAAAGTTGTGTTCAGACTGACACTCGCAAGCTGGAATATTAGAACCATGCTTGATACTGCAGATAGTGAACGTCCTGTGTGTCATTCTATTCTAATTGCCCACAAACTATCACGACTTAACATCAATATTGCTGCTCTCAGTGAAGTTCGTCTCTATAAGGAAGGCAGCCTCAAAGAACATGGTGCTGGCTATACACTCTATTGGTCAGGCAAACCCAAAACCAAAAGTCACCTCTCAGGAGCTGGTTTCATGATTAAAAACTGCATGACCTCCAAACTTGAAAAACTGCTGACAGGTCATTCCGATCGTATCATCTCCCTACGCCTCCCATTACACAACAAGCAACATGTTGTTCTCTTCAGTATATATGCCCCAACTCTCCAAGCTGACCCTGCGGAAAAAGATAAATTTTACACCGACCTGCACCTCCTCACCCAAAAGGTTCCTGAAGATGATAAGATCATAATTCCTGGTGATTTCAACGCCAGAGTAGGAAAGAACTCTGAAGCCTGGAAAGGAGTACTAGGCAAGCATGGTGTTGGAAATTGCAATGACAATGGCTACCTCTTGATAGAGTTTTGTGCAGAGCAGCAGCTCACCATCACCAACACTATCTTTCAGCAGAAAGATAGCTTGAAGACAACCTGGATGCATCCTCGATCCAAGCACTGACACCTCATTGACTGCGTCTTAGTGCGCCAGAGAAATGTTTGCGATGT